>NC_058130.1:691207620-691393802 GCF_016433145.1 Gracilinanus agilis | reverse complement strand
TCTTTCTTTCTTTCTTTCTTCCTGTCTTCCTGTCTTCCTTTTCCTTTCCTTCATTTCTTCTCCTTTCTTTTTTCTTTCCATTCCTATCTACTTTCCTTCCAATTTTCCTTCCATATTCATTGGATTTGTAAGATTAAAAAGGATCTCATACTTCCTGGAATGGAGGCAAGATGGGAGAAGTAACTAGAGTAGTAGCTCTGTGTCACTATGAGAATCTTCTCCAATCAAGATTAAAATATTTCTATGAAACAAAACAAGAGTGAAAGACCCAAGAAGGAGACAAAGTGAAACAACTTTCAAGAAAAGAACAACCCAAATGTTTGGCAGACAACATCAGAGGCACATGGGTGAAAGGAGAGCAGAGCCATCAAGAGGCTGTAGCAAGAAGTGCAAAGCAAGCCAAGAGTAAATCAAATGCCTCCCCACCCCACATCTGCTGTCACAGGTTCTGAACTTAAGTCCAAACTAACATTCAGATCCTGAAATCCTGCCTGATCCAAGTCAACCCACACCCCTTGAAATTTCAAACCTGTGGAGACGTATGGAGTTCTATCCCAGGGCAATCTGGGCTGAAGGGACTAATCCATGTGGGTCAAGAGTGAAGTCAAGAATCCCAGTCTGGGCTTGGGATGAGGACATAATACACAGTTTGGGGTGAGGACACAGTTCACAGAGGAAGCCTCCCCTCATCATTTTGCCCCAAACTAAGGGTCAGTCTCCAGGACAGGGCAGTCAAGAGAGTGCCTGAGAAGACAATGAGACCAAAAACTTGAGCCTAAGCCTGGGTCTAGAATCAACCTTGACCTGATAAAGTTCAGAGTGAGGTCAAAATCTTACACCCAAGCCTGAGGAAAGTCTTTAAGCTATCAGCATCTTTAGGATCAATTGAATGAGCAGGGGGAATGGGTTCTCAGAGCTCTCAGCCTTCAGACCATCTGCTAAATGAGCAATAACTCAGAAAATAAGAATATCAAAAACGAAGGACTGAAGTTTAAGTGGGTACCCCAACTTCCCAGAAAACAGAGCCTACCTATACTTAGATAGGAAAAATGGGCAAACAACAAAAAAAACTACCTAACTCTAAATAATTTTAATGGAGACCAAGAGCATGGTATAGATACAGAAGGGGACAGTGAAAGCAAAGGAAACATAAGCAAATTTCAAAAGAAAAATATGGATTGGACACAGAGTCTGGAAAAGCTCAAAAAAGACCTCAAAAACCAATTAAGAGAGGCAGAGGAAAATTGGGGAAGAGAAATGAAAGTGATGCAAGAAGAAATGAACCAATTGAAAAAGGAGAACTAAAAATGGGAATAGGAAAATCAGGTCTAAAATTCAGAATTGACCATCTAGAAACTAATAATTTCATTAGAAATCAATAAAGCAGAGTCAAAGGATTGAAGAAAAGATCAAATATCTTATTGAAAAAACAACTGACATAGAAAATAGATCTAGGAGAGACAATTTAAGAATGATTGGACTATCTGAAAGCCATGATCAAGAAAAAATATTGGACATTTTATTATGAGAAATCATCAAATATAACTGCCCAGAGATCCTTGAACACAAAAATAAAATTAAAATTGAAAGAATTCACAGATCACCTCCAGAAAGAAATCCTCAAATGACAACTTCCAGGAATGTAATAGCTCAATTTTAGAGCCACCAAGTCAAGGAAAAAATACTTCAAAGAGTCAGAAAGAAACTATTCAAATACCATGGAGCTACAATCAGGATCACATAGGACCTAACAGCTTCTACATTAAATGATTGAAAGGCATAGAATATGATGATATTCAGGAGGGCAAAAGATTTTGGTTTAGAACCTAGAGTTACCCATCCAGCCAAAATGAATATATTCTTTCAGGGAAAAATGCTCATTCAGTAAGAAAGAAGATAGAAGATTTCCAAGCATTCCTGAGGAATAAGCTAGACCTAAAAACAAACAAACAAACAAACAAATAAATAGAAGTCCAAATGTGAGACACAAGAGAAGACCAAAAAGGTAAATAAGAAAGAGAAAATTTAAGGGAATTAGTAAGGTTGAAATGTTTATATGTCTACATGGAAAGAGGATTTCTCTAATTCTCAAATATTACTCTTAGTAGTAGAGAAGATAGAAGGAATTTACTTAGAAAGAGGGTGGAGAAGTAAGCTGATTATGATACTATGACATATATGATGATATGATATATATGTAAATGTGATGACATGTATGTATGATATGATATGTATGCATATGATTGATAAGTAGAATAAATCAATAAAGGGCTAAAATAGAAGAGAGCACTGAGAGAACAGGGAAGGGAGAGATACAATAGGTAAATTATGTAACATAAAGAGGCATGAAAAATCATTACAAATTGGGGAGGATAAGGGTGGTGTTGGGAAATGCTTAAACTTTACTCTCATTGTAACTGGCTCAGAGAAGGAAAAACAAGTGCACTCAGTTGGGATATAGAATTCTATCACCCTACAAGAAGTAGAAGGGGAATAAGACAAGGGAAGGTGGAGCTAATTGAAGGGAGGAGGAAGTGAGGGGTTGACTAAAAGGAAAATACTGGTGAGGAGGGACAGAGTGAAAGGGAATGAAGAGGTATCTAAAGGGGATAATATGATGGAGGACAATAGAGTGAGTAATCACAATGCTGAATGTGAATGGGATGAACTCACCCTGAAAACAGAAGTGGATAGCAGAAAGGATTAAAAACCAAAATCCTTCTATATGTTGTTTACAAGAAGCACATTTGAGGCAGGGTGATATACAGAGATTCAAGGTAAAGGGCTGGAGCAGAATTTATTATTCATCATCTAATGTAAAAAAATCAGGAGTAGCAATCATGATACCAGACAAAGTCAAAGTAGAAATTGATCTGGTTAAAAGTGATAGGGAAGGAAATAACATTTTGCTAAAGGAAATAACAATGAAGTATATCATTACTAAACATTTGTGCACCAAATGGTATAAGATCTAGATTTCTAAAGGAAAAATTAAAGGAGTTCAAGGAGGAAATAGATAGTAAGACCATATTAGTGGGAGATCTTAACATTCCCCTTTCAGAACTGGATAAATCAAACCAAAAAATAAATAAGAAAGAAGTAAGGGAAGTGAATGAAATGCTAGAAAATTTAGAGTTAATAGATATCTGGAGAAAAATGAAGAGGGATAAAAAGGAATATACCTTCTTCTCAGCAGTACATGGTATATTTACAAAGATCGACCATGTACTAGGGCATAGAAATATTGTGGAAAAAATGCAGAAATTCAGAAATAATGAATGTAACATTTTCAGATCACAATTTGATAAAGATTATAATTAACAAGGGTCCATGAAAAGGCAAATTTAAAATTAATTGGAAACTAAATAATCTAATTCTTCAAAACTGGTGGGTCCAAAAAAAATCTTAGAAACAATTATGGACTTCATTAAAGATAATGCAATGAGGAGACAGCACACCACAGTTATGGGATACAGCCAAAGCAGTACTCAGGGGAAAATTTATATCTCTGAGCACCAATAGCAACAAAATAGAGAGGGAGGAGATCAGTAAATCAGACTTTAAATTAAAAAAATTAGAAAAAGAACAAACTATAATCCCCAGAGAGGGAGGAGATCAGTAAATCAGACTTTAAATTTAAAAAATTAGAAAAAGAACAAACTATAAATCCCCAGATAAACACTAAATTGGAAATCTTAAAAATTAAAGGAGAAATTAATAAAATTGAAAGTAATATAGCTATTGAACTAATAAATAAGTTCAGGAACTGGTACTTTGAACAAAAATAAAATAGATAAACTACTGGTTAATCTAATAAGAAAAGAAAGAAGAGAATCCAACATCTAAGATGAAAAGGGTGATTTCATCTCTAATGAAGAAGAAATTAAGGTATTTATTAAGAACTATTTTGCTCAATTACATGGCAATAATTATGACAATCTAGGTGAAATTGTTAAATATTTACAAAAATATAAATTGCCTAGATTAAAAGCAGAAGAAATAGAATACTTAAATAATCCAAAATCAGAAAAAGAAATTGAACAGGCCATCAAAGAACTCCCTAAAAAAAATCACCAGGGCCAAATAGATTCACAAGTGAATTCTATCAAACATTTAAAGAACAACTAATCCCAAATATTATACAAATTATTTGACAAAATAGGCAAAAAAGGAATCTTACCAAATTCTTTTTACGAAAGAAATATGGTATTAATTTCAAAGTTAAGCAGACCAAAAACAGAGAAAGAAAACTACAGACCAATCTCCTTAATAAACAGATGCAAAAATCTTAAATAAAATACTAACAAAAAGACTACAATAAATTATCAAATTATAACAAGGATTATTCACTATGACCAGGTGGGATTCATACCAGGAAATGCAAAGCTGGTTAAACATTAGGAAAACCATCCATATAATTGACCATATCAACAATCAAACAAACAGTAATCACATGATTATCTCAATTGATGCAGAAAAAAGCCTTTTTTTTAAAACCCTTACCTTCTGTCTTGGAGTTAATACTGTGTATTGGTTACAAGGGAGAAGAATGGTAAGACCTAGGCAATGGGGGCCAATTGACTTGCCCAGGGTCACACAGCTGGGAAGTGTCTGAGGCCAGATTTGAACCTAGGACCTCTGGTCTCTAGGCCTGACTTTCAATCCACTGAGCTACACAGCTGCCCCCAGAAAAAAATCTTTAACAAAATACAACACACATTCCTATTTAAAACATTACAATGTATAGGAATAGAAGGGCCATTCCTCAAAATAATAAACAGTATATATTTAAAACAATCAGCAATTATCACTGGCAATGGGGACAAGTTAGAAGCCTTTTCAATAAGATCAGGAGTGATGCAAGGATGCCCATTATAATCTTTGTTATTTAATATTGTTCTAGAAACACTAGCAGTAGCAATTAGAGAAAAATAATAAATTGAAGGGATTGATGTAGACAATGAGGAAACTAAACTATCACTCTTGAAGATGATATGATGGTCTACTTAAAGAGCCCCAGAAAACTAAAAGGTTAGTGGGAAAAATTAAAAAGTTTAGCAAAGTTACAGGATAAAAGATAAACTCACATGAATCATCAGCATTTCTATAGATTTTCTTACCCCACCCCATAGAAGCCAATTTATTTTAAAAAAAGGAAATAATTGGAGGGAGGGGTTAAGAACAATGTTGGAAAGGCAACAACAGGTTCAGAAGAGGAAAAATGTCGATCTTAAAACACACACAACTGAAGCTATAATAAATATTAAGTATTATACCTCTGAGACCCAATAATTAAAGAAAAACAGACTGTAGGCACAGCCTATAGGAAAACAATGATCTGGAGTTATAGTGGAAAATGACTGAACCGGTAATATACAGATTCACCATTGTGTTTTCTCTGTATTACTTCTGCCAGTGTCATTGAAATGTCAATAACCTGGATTTTAGAGTAGTGCTTCATTTTGTTTTCTTCTGGAATTGTATTTGTGATCACCACAGCCTCAAATCCTCATTATTAATTCTGGAAATAGCTGGCCCAGAGAACACAACTACAAACACTTTTCACACAATTAAAACTAGATCTAAATAACTGGAAAAACATTAATCACTCATGGGTAGGATGAGCTATATAATAAAAATTACAATTCTGCCCAAATTAATCTATTTATTCAGTGCCATACCTATCAAACTAATAAAAATCTTTATTATAGAATTAGAAAAAAAAATTCATTTGTAAGAACAAAAGATCAAGAATATCAAGAGAATTGTGTGACCCTGGGCAAGTCACTTGACCCCCATTGCCTACCCTTACCACTCTTCTGCCTTGGAGCCAATAGACAGTATTGACTCCAAGAGGGAAGGTAAGGGTTTTAAAAAAAAAAAGAAGAATATCAAGAGAAGTAATAAAAAAAAATGTGAAGGACGGGGGGCCTAGCAGTGCCAGATTTTAATCTGTATTATAAAGCAGTAGTCATCAAAATAATATGGTAATGGGTAAAAGACAGAAGGGTGGACCTATGGCTTGGGATAAATGATCTCAGCAAGCTAGTGCTTGAAAAACCCAAAGATCACAGGTTTTTGGATAAGAACTCACTATTTGAAAAAAAAAAACAACTACTGGGTAAATTGGAAAACAGTATGGGAAAAACTAGGCTTACATCAACATCTTATACCCTATATGAAGATAAATTCAAAATGGGTAAATGAATTAGATATAAAGAGTGAAATCATAAATAAATTAGGTGAAAATAGAATAGTATACTTGTCAGATCTTTGGGAAAGGAAGGAATTTAAGACCAAGCAAGAGATAGAGAACATTACAAAATATAAAATGAATGACTTTGATTACATCAAATTTAAAAGTTTTTGTATAAATAAAACCAAAGAAACCAAAATTAGAAGGAAAGCAACAAACTGGGAAAATTTTATAACAAAACTCTCTGACAAAGGTTTATTTTCCCAAATATATAAGGAACTAAGTCAAATTTACAAAAAAATCAAGCCATTCTTAATCAACAAATAATCAAGGAACATGAATAGTCTGTTTTCAAATGGAGAAATCAAAACTATCAATAAGCACATGAAAAAGTGATCTAAATACCTCCTGATTTGAAAAATGAAAATTAAAACAATGGTGAGGTACCACCTCACACCTAGTAGACTGGCCAATAGGGCATCAAATAAAAGTCATAAATGTTGGAGGGCATGTGGCAAAATTGGGACACTAATACACTGCTAGTGGAGTTGTGAATTAATCCAACCATTCTGGAGGGCAATTTGGAACTATGCACAAAGAGCTTTAAAAGAATACTTGTCCTTTGATAAAGCCAGACCACTGCTAGGTTTGTATGCCAAAGAGATAATAAGTAAAAATTCTTGTACAAAAATATTTATAGCCATACTCTTTCTGGTGGCAAGAAATTGGAAAATGAGGGAATGTCCATTGATTGGGGAATGATCAAACAAGTTGTGATATCTGATGGTGTTGGAATATTATTGTACTGAAATTAATGATAAACTGGAGGATTTCTATGTGAACTGGAAAGACCTCCAGGAATTCCTATGGAGCAAAAGGAGTAGAATCAGGAGAATATTGTATACAGAGAATGATATATTATGGTACAATCTAATGTAATAGATTATTTTACTAGCAGCAATGCAATGACCCAAGATAATCCAGAGGAACTTTTGAGAAAGAACCCTATCCACGTCCAGAGAAAGAACTGTGGGAACAGAAACACAGAAGAAACACATATGTGATCGATTATCTGGTCTGATGCTATATGATCAGGGTTTTGATGTTAAAAGATCACCCTACTGCAAATATGAATAACATGATTTTGAACAATGATATATATGCCAGTGGAATTGCTTTTCAGCTCTGGGAGGGGGCAGGGAAGAGGGGTGGGAAAAATCATGAATCATGTAACCATGGAAAAATATTCTAAATAAACTTCAAAAAAATCTCATATTTGGGATCCCACAAAATTAAAATTTGAGGGTCAAATAGGACCAAATACTTCATCTATTCAAATACATGCCTTAAGTACACAGATAATGGGTCATCTAGGCTTTAGTTGAAGATCTCCAAATATTGGGCACTCAGTACTTCTTGAAGTACCATTCCTATCTTGGAGAGTTCTAATTATTTAGAAATTTTTCCTCACATCAGTTCTAAATTGAAACCTCTTAACCTTCCATCCATTGGTCCTAGTCCTGCCCTCTTGAGCTAAATAGAAAAGTCAGATCCCACCTTCATATGACAACACTTCATATATTTAGACACAGCAATCATATCCTTAGAAATTTTATTTTTTCCCTTTTAATCATGTCCAGTTTCTTCAATCAATTCTCAGATGTCATAAACTCGAGACTCTTCAGTATCTAAATACCTTAGATACTAGGGAGTTCATCATTTCTCAAGATTGTCTATTCCATGTGTTGAATAGCTATAAATATTTAGAAGTTATTTATAATAGCTATAAATATTTAGAAGTTATTTAATAATAACTTGTCTTTTTATGAACCCCACTCACTGGTCTTTCTGAATAGACAAAAGATCCATGTTATGTTTTCTTGTTGTCTCAAAAGGGTGGGATTCTCTTCATTAGCCATAGAGAGAAAAATCGTGAGCAACGAGTAGAAGCAGTTAAAAGGTTAAGAGTTAAATTTGGGCTCAATATAAAGGGAAATAGAAATAACTGTATTAAGGCCAGAGGGCTTGAGTTTGAAACTCAACTCTATTAGTTCCTAGCTATAGATGGTAAGTAACATGTTTAACCTTTGGCATTATTTAGATTATCTGTTAAATTAGGGGATGAGACTACATGACCACTGAGTTTCTTTAAAAAAACCATGGTCCTGTAATTAAAGCTATGTAAGAATAGGAAAGTCTTCCTTGAGCCAGAGTAGCTTTACCAGTTCTGCAGGTCTTGAAATGAAGGCTAGAGGATACCTTATCAGAGATTTTTGGAAGTGATACCCATTTTAGGAATAGGTTGTACTTAATTTTTTTTAAATTTTAATAGCAATTAGTAGGAAAGATAAATGTACCTGTGGCCATCACTGCTTTCCTGGATTGCTGCAGCACCCACCAGGGGGCGGTGGCGCCCACTTTGGGAATCACTGTGCTAGGTAGTACAGAGAACCAAGATATTCAACAGAGTGATGGATTTTACGTAAAAAAAATCCTTCATTGAAATCCTGTATTGACAATCTACTCATAGTGTGACCCTGAGCAAGTTACAACCTCTTAGAGTTTCAGTTTTATTATTTGTAAAATGAGGATAACAAGTATCACTTACCTCAAAGGTTCATTGTGAAGCCTAAATGCATTAATCAATATAAATCTCTTTACAAACCACTGTGCTATATTCCTGTCAGATATCAGGATCATTATTGAGTACAGAAGACATATTAAGGTCAGGATTGAAAAGAAAGGGAAGTTTAGAGATACAGGGTAATACCATACAGAATATGGAGCAGGGGAGGGATCTGAATGTTGGAGAATGAATACCCAAAAATGGGATGAAAGAGATTTGGAGAAGCATCAAAGCCTGTTTTCTCTTACTCCTCAATTTTGCTAGCAGCCAACCCCGAGCATCTGTACCAGGTTATTCTAGTGTTATGGGATGTTGAATGCTTCCACTTTTGAAATATTTCACTTCATGGCCATTCTCAGAAATCATCCTTCTTCCTGGCTCCCCAGCGACCTCTGCATCAGATTGCATTTGCCCAACAGTGCAGAGCGATGTTGGATGACATAGCTAATGCGATGTGACCGCCCTAACACAAACCAATGGGATGCATCCAGATGGAGTGGCATGGACGGTGACAACGTTACTCCCGGGACAATCACACAGTTAAGCTGTAAATGGGCCTTGGGTTGGCCAACCTTCCTGGGAACAGAGTGTTCTTTGGACTGTGGAAGGCTAGCACAGCCAAATGGAGTGATTTCCCAATGCTCAGCTATCTCTGCTACTGAGATAGGAAGGGTTTTACTTACAGAATAGGGAATAAATAGATCTTAAAGCATCTAAACAAGGCTCTGCCTACCCGGTTTTCCTAACATGCTCTTGCGCTAAAAATTGTTAACCATCCAGAAAGGGAGGTTTTAATGATTCTTGTAGAGAGACAAAATGATGTACCTCCTGGGGTTCATGTGCCACCAGGAGTAGGGTAAGCCAGGCCAATCAGATTACTCTAAGCCTTAGACTTAAGCAAAAGAAGGATACTTGCAAAAAAGGAGAATAAACACTTTAGATGGCAGGAGGAAGAAGAGAGAATTGGAACAGAGGAATCATAAAAATCAGTAAGTAATATTCTGGGAGAGATTCCTACACGCAATTCAGGGCTTGGAATACGTGACTATGAAGCCCCTTTCCAGTTCTTACATTCTTCATTATTTTGGGGGGGTTAGAGGTGGATTTTTGTTTATACATTTGTTCCAGAAATATGATTTAATCTCTGTAAGAATATTCTGATATGGCAGTTAATCTAATGCTTTTCTTGGGCAAAGTTTTTTAAATCGTTTTTTATTTTATATTTTTAGTTCTTTATTCTGCTCCAGATACAGTAAGCAGAAAACTATTTTTAAAAAAGCTTCTTCATGGCTTCTGGTTTACATCATTTATGCTTTTTCTTTTTGTCATTTTCAGATATGTCCAGCTCTTCTTGACATGATTTGGAGATTTTATTGGCAAAGATTTTGCCATTTGATTCTGTTGTGGGAGAAACACAGACATTTGTAAAAGGGTAATAAAAAATGAGAGGTCAAACTGCATTCAATCCAGAAGTTAGAAAATAATTTTATTTGAAGAAGTGACATGGTGATATAATAGTCTAATAGTTGGTGGAATGTTCTGGGGGCTAATTGGGTAACCTTAGGGCTGATAGACAAGCCCAGGGGCTATTAGAATAGTCTCTCTATAGCTGAGAATAGAGCTCTCCATGTGTGGAATAGCAGCCCCAGTTGTAGAGTAGCAACTTCTCACTCCATGGTTTAGGATGGGAATAATTATTCCTATTCTAGTTAAATCTTCATCTTTCCTGAAAATCCAGGAAAACGAGGATGGCCAACCAAATTCAGGTGGACATGTGTTTGGGGGTTTGACATATATATGTCATAGTGAATAAGGAGCACATGCAAGTTTGGGGGATTTTTCTGGAATATCAGAGTCCCCAGTGTGCAAGTTCCATGTTCCTCCATTGTCCACCTTGTCATCATTTGTCATGCAGGAGAGGTCTTGCTTCACTTCTTGAATGAGAACATGGGCCAGTGGGGGGATGTGATACATTGGATGAATAAATTATATCTTACAGTTCTGAACAGTTCTAATCTAAAGTAAATATAGAACAATATAAGTAATTAATAAAACAGATTAGGCACAAAGTGGATGCCATTATAGTATATTAGAGATCTAGAATACAGAATGGGTAATTGATGAATCTACAATTCATTCTTGATTAATGCTGAAACTAAAGGTTTTTCAGTTGATATTTAACCAGTGCAAATTAGTGATAAATGCACGATTTCATAGAATGAGTGTCCTGTTTCTATTATTATGCCCCACTGCCTGCTGTCAGCACACAACACTTCCCTAGTTCATTTTACAGACGAAGAAACTGAAAAAATAAGATTAAGTGACTTATTCAGAATCACACAACTAGTGAGTTCAAATCCAGTCCCTGATATTCACTAGTTGTGTGATTCTGAATAAGTCACTTAATCTTATTTTTTCAGTTTCTTCATCTGTAAAATATTTGACCTTGACATCTTATTTGACCTTGACATCCCTCAGGGTCAATATACATAACAATCACAGAAAAATGAAATGAATTAGAAAGAACATTACATATGTAATTATAAGATCTGATTTTGAATAAGCTAATATGACCTTTACCTACTTGTCCTTTGACAGAAAGGAAAGAAGGAAGGAAGGAAGGAAGGAAGGAAGGAAGGAAGGAAGGAAGGAAGGAAGGAAGGAAGGAAGGAAGGAAGGGACAAATATTGGAAGAGCTTTAGGAAAACAAGCATATTAATATAAATGATGGTAGAGCTGCAAATTGGTCCAGTTATTCTGGAAAGCAATTTGGAGCCATGGCATAGTCCATAGAGTCTTGAGCCTGGAGTCAAGAAGATTCATCCTCCTGGGGTCAAATATAACTTCAGAAACTTAGTAATTTTGTTGCCTGGACAAGTCACTTAACTCTGTCTTAGTCCCTCATGTGTAAAATGAGCTGGAAAAGGAAATGGCAAATTACTTCAGAATTTTTGTCAAGAAAATCCCAAATACGGACATGAAGAGTCAGACATGACTGAAATGATTGAATAACAACAACTCTTTGATACAACATTAGTGGTACTAGGTCTATACACATACACACAAAAAGGTAAATTATCTATAGTTGGAAAAGTATTTATAGAAACCATTTTTGGGGTAGCAAAGAACAAAAACAAACAAAAAAAACCTCGGAAAGTGAAGAGTCCATAAACTGAGGAATGACTTAACAAATTGTGGCATATACATGAAATGGACTGAAAAATTGCACTGAAAAAATTAAATATGGTAAGAGGGACAATACTAGAGAAACCTAGGAAGATGTGCCAACAGGTAAAAATTAAATAGGCAGAACTAGGAGCACAATTTGTACAAGAATATCATAAAGACAAATATCTTTAAAATACTTCAGATTTCTGATTAATGCAATTAAGAACCATGATTCTGGAGGACTCATTATGAAACATACTTCCCACTTCTTAACCTAGAGGTATGGACTCAAGATAGAGAACAGATAGATTGATTGATTGATAGAGACAGATATAGATAGAAATACACATATATACACAATATATATGTTTTATATAGATATGTATACATATATATAGATATAGATATAGATAGATAGATACTTGGTTATAACTAATAGAAAATATGTTTGGCTTAATCTTTGTATTTGTTATTAATTTTTTCTTTTCTTTTTCCAATGGGAAGAATAGGTAGGAGAAAGAGGAAATTGATTTTTGTTAATTGAAAATAAACTTCAAAAATTAAAATTAGGGAAACTGAACTATATGACTTCTACCATCCTTTCTACTTCTAGAATTCTATCATCTAATCAACCAATCAATGAAGTAAACATTTATTTGGAATCTATTATATAAATACCAGAAAAGTGCTCTAGATCCTGGGGATGCAAGTCAAAATTAAAACAATCTTTGTCTTCAAAGAGGTTTCTTTCTTTCAAAGGGAATAATATTGAAAGTATATCAACATTCTTTCAACCACAATCAAGGGTAAAACTCATCTTTGACAGCTCTCATTCTCTCTCTGTCTCTGTCTCTCTCTCTCTCTCTCTCTCTGTCTCTCTCTCTCTCTCTCTCTCTGTCTCTCTCTCTCTGTCTCTCTCTCTCTCTGTCTCTCTCTCTGTCTCTCTCTCTCTCTCTCTGTCTCTCTCTCTCTCTCTCTCTCTCTCTCTCTCTCTCTCTCTCTCTCCCTTTACCTCTATGTTAGAATCAGTCCTGAGCATTTTTTCCAAGGCAGAAAAGTAGGCTAGGCAATTGGAGTTAAATGACTTACCCAGAGTCACATGGCAAGAAAGTGTCTGATGTAACATTTGAACTCATCTCCAGGTCTGATGCTCTATCCACTGAGCCATGAAGCAGCCTGGATTTCATTCATTTTCACTTGGTATCTGCTATGCCTAGAATTCTATTCCTCCTTTTTTCTATTTGCTGGCTTGCTTCGAGTATCAGATAAAATCCTATCTTCTTCAACAAATCTTCTCCAATCCTGCTTAATGATAATAATTGAAAATAAATAATTAATAAAAATTAAAATTGGGGAATTGAATCATATGACCTCTAATAGACTTTCTACTTCTAGAATTCTGATATTTAATCAACCAATGAAAGAAGTAAACATTTATTAGAAACTACAATAAACTAGAGAGTGCTCAAGATACATGGGATAAAAGACCAAAATTAAAACATTTCATGTCTTCAAAGAGGTTTATTTCTTTCAAAGTAGATAATATTAAAAATTAAAAATAAGGAACATAAATGAACATTAATTTTGGGGGGAAATGGAAAGCAGTACTAGCAGGTAGGGGGATTAATGATAAAGCCTCTGCTCTGATATAATCTCCAATTTATACTGTGCAAACTGTTGATTCTTAGTAGTATGGTGTGCTGTCTCTCCCAGCAATCAATGTGCTTCATGAGACTAGAGACATGTTTTGTGTCTTTGTATCCTCCAGTGCTTCACTCTCTTCTTGCCACATAGTAGGCATTTAAGTGATTTTTGCTAGACTGATTGTTCTTTGCATAGATCATATAGCTCAAGTCCATCTGCATGCTGACAATTCTGCCAATATCATTCTATCCCTTTCCCTTCTGACCCTGACTTACGCTTGATCTTTCCTTGGGAGTTAGATCTGTCTACATTCTCTCCAATTAACTTGTCTTTTTCTGATTTATTCTTCATGTATCTTTTGGTCTTTCTTCCCAGTCATCCCAGTATAGTTTTTGACTTTTGTTTTTCAATTCATAAATGTTTGAGTTGGAAAGGATTAAAAGAGTCAAACTAATTAATCTGAAATCTGAACATATAAACATCCCTCTAGAATACACCTAGTAAGTAATTAAAGAAACTTTGCTTGAGGATTCCCCAGCAGCAGCAGTTCCTGCCTTCCTGAGCCTGCCCAAACATACTTTTAGTCAATTTTAACTGTCAGAAAATTGCTTCTTCATATTGATCCTATATTTGTCTCTTGGCAACCATCACCCATTGCTCCAATTTCTATCCTTAAGGGCTAAATTGAAGAAATAGTCTATTGTGTCTACATGATAGTCCTTCAGATTCTTTAAAACAGCTTCTTGACCCTTTCTAAATCTCTTCTCTAGGCTATTTATCTGAAAGTTTTCCAATAAATCCTCACATGGAATAATCTTCAGGTATACATCAAATAGTTACTTTCTTCTGCCTCATGTCAATGTTCTGAAATTTTGGAACAAGATGTGAACACTAAACCCCAGAAGGTCTAAACTGGGATGGGGTGGAGTATAGTAAGACAATTGCCTTATTCATGATGTTTCTCAATTTAGGCAGCCTAAGATCACAGTGCATATTGGCCAAGAAGACCAATAAAATCCTCTATTTTTCTTAGGTGAGTAGCTGTCTAGCCCTATGTTCCCCATCTTAGAACCCCAATGTGAAACTATATTTGTCCCTATTCAATTTCCTATCATTAGATTTAGTCTAGTGTAATATTGTGTCAGGATATTTTTGAATCATAGCCATGTTTTAGCTATAATCCTTTTAACTTTGTGTCATCTCTAAATTTGATAAGCCTGCTCCCCAAGGAGCAGAAATCCAAGTCACTGAACAATAATGTTGCAGAAGTAGTCTACCAGTAACTGCCTTCCAAAGTGACACTGAACTATAGGAAAAAATTAGATGATGAAGAAATCTGTCTGCATTTTGATTCCAGGCGTTCAAACAATTCTCAATACACATAATGGTGCCCAAAGTTCTGCATGATTTAAGTGAGAATTAGATGTTTTCTTGTCAATTTGCTTTCCTAAAATCTTAGCAAATAATATTGTTAGCATTAAAGCTACAAGATGACAAAGTGGATAGTTGGTGAGTCATCTTTTTCAGCCTCAGTTTCCTCATTTGTGAATTAGAATAATTGTGCCTAGCTCACATGGTTATTGCAAGAATCAAATGATATGTGAGGATTTTAGGAATCTTAAAGACCTATATAAATATCAACTATTATTCCCCTGCTATAGAAATCAAGCAACCTTAGCCAAAAAATGAAATTAGATTTATTCAGTATGAAATATGCCTTTTAAAAAAGTTCTTTCTCTCTCTGTCTTTCTCTCTCTGTCTCTGTCTCTCTCTGTCTCTCTGTCTCTCTGTCTCTCTGTCTCTCTCTCTCTCTCTCTCTCTCTCTCTCTCTCTCTCCTAAGAAATAAATAGAGATTGCATGGAAAGTCAGAAAGTTATGAGTTCAAATTAGACCCCAGACACTTACTAGACTTGCAAACCTGGACAAGTCCCTTGACTTTACTCAAATTCAACTTCTTTGCTGGTAAAATGGGGACAATAATAGTATCTCAGGGTTATTGTTAAGATCAAATGGGTAAAATATATTGAAAGCCTTAAAATGCTATATATATATATATATAAAATATCTACATATATACATATTTATATGTAGATATATATATAAAAAATGTGCTAATAGTTTTTATTAAGATTACTATTATTGTTAAAACTATAAGTTGACAGATGATCATATTTGAATTCAGATGGACAAAATTTCCAAACTTTACTTAGATACTTCCTGTCTGTGTGATGCTGAAGAAGTCACTTAAATTCAGATTCAATTTAAACATCTACAAAATAGTCAAATAATACTTACTTCACAGAGTATATGTATCAATCAAGAGGAAATGTTGTGTATTGCCAACCTAATAGCATTATAAAAATGTTATTATTTTTATTATTATTACATATTGCCATTGTGACTAAAATCAGACAAACTAATTGACCTATAGTTTGTAAGCCTCTCATTTCTTCCTTTTGGGGATAAATGGAGCATTGGCCCTTTCCCCAAGACTTTCCAAATATCAATTTTTGTTTTCATATTGCCTTGAACTAGAAGATCATTTAAGACTTGTTCTACTATGAAAATCTGTGAATTTGTAAAATGGGTAGTTGCTCACATCTTTTAGTAACTGATGAAGTAACTGAACTGAGGCAAATCATCTGAACTCAATAAGGCCATATAAGTATATATATTTTTTACTAACTCCTAGTTTATGGGGGGATGTCAAGTCTCTGTTAGCCATTTTGTTGCCTTTCTAAGTGTAAAGATCTTTTATCCATATTCTTCTTGGGAAGTATAAGATGTGTGTATGTGTGTGTGTGTGTGTGTGTGCGCGCGCGTGTGTGTGTGTGTGTGTGTGTGTGCATGTGTATATATGTATGATGTTAGTGATTGTATATTTGTATGAGAGATAAAAATAGAAAAAGACAGAATTAGTGAATCTTTTCTTCTCTAGTCTTCATTTATGTCTGTACCTTTCATTTCTGTTTACTCAGTAAATTAAAAAAAACTTATTAATTGTCTATTATGTACCAGACACTTTATTAAAGTGTTGGCTGTACAAAGAATCTAAAGACTTTTGTTGTCCTCAAGGAGTTCACAATTTAATGGTGGGGGGTGGGGGGTGGAATAAAGAAGTAAAAATATACAAAAAGGCTATATATAGAACAAATGGCAAATAATTAGCAGAGGGGAAGTGCTAAAATTAGAAGGGATTCTGAAAGACTTTCTATAGAGGATAAGATTTTAGTTGGGACTTAAAGGAATAAAGGGAAGACTATTTGTAGATACTTGGGAGGATGAACATTCTAGGCATGGGGTACAACTAGAAAAAAATGCCAGGAGCCAAGATATGGAGTGCTTTGTTCATTGAACAGGAAGGAGGTCAATGTCCCTGGAACGAAAAGTACTTAGGAAGTTAGATAGAAAAGACTCGATAGGTAGAAGGGAACTAAGTTATGAAGATCTTTGAATGCCAAACAGGTGATTTTACCTTGAAAGAAATCGGAAGTCACTGGAATTTATTGAGTAGAAGAGATACGATCAGATCTGTGTTTTAGAAAAATCACATTAGTAACCAAATGGAGGATGGAGTGGGGTGGTGAGAAACTTCAGGCAGGCAGGCTCAACAGCAGGATACCTAAATTGAAGACCCACTGCCATTTCATCTAAAGGGATTTGTATGGTATTTATGACTTTGTGGTGGTGATGAGTATTTATTTTATTTAGTGGTCCCAATGAGAAGGTACCATACACCTTTGAGCTTTAATTCTTTAGCACTTTTAAAAGTTGTGTGTGTATATATATATATATATATATATATATATATCTTTTAAGTACGCCCAATTCTGAAAGAGGAAAATTAAAGTCTCCCAATATTATTGTATTATATTGCCTACTTTGAAATTTCCTCATTTATTTATTCCTTTATTAATTTAGATGCTATGCTACATAGAGTATATACACTTAATATTTATATTGGACATAAAAGTTTAATATTAATATTAATAATAACTACTCTGTGGAATAGTGAATATAAAGCAAAATTTTATCGGAAAGTCCTAGGTTCAAATTTTGCCTCAGACATTGACTAAGTCCGTGAAACTGGGAAAGTCACTTAATTTCTCAGAATTTTATGTTTCTCATCTTTAAAATAAGAATAATAGTATTTTTTCACAAAGCTGTTGTGAGAATCAAATATGAAATTACATATAAATGCTTTAATGTGCTATATAAGCCTGAGCTATTAGTAATGTCGCCATGATTTGCTGTTTATAGTTCTTTAAGCATGTTTAAGCATAAAATTTCTTTTTATGACTATATATTGTGAATTTCAAAATGTTTATGATAGTATTATTGCAACTTTTTGAATTCACCTGATTAGTAAATTTTGTTCTTTTAAAATTTTTTTCTGTATATGACTTTTCTTTCTAGTAGTGTTTCCTATTAGAAACAGATTTAATTTCATGTTTTATTTCAATTTGTACATCTAATATTTTTCATAGATGGTTTTGTGGTTTGTTCTCCTTCAGGTTTTAAGTCAATATTTTGACATACAATTAGTTCAGCTTCATCTACTTTGATACAACCATATTCCCACGGGCTCTATTTCCTCTCCATCCTCCTCACTTCTCTCTCACATTTGTCAATTCTTTCTCTTTAAGTAACTTGTTGATTTATTTTTTATTGCTTTTATATACTTATATAATTCTCCTCACTTTTCCTTGTTTCCTCCTTGCAGTGCAGTGAAAAATTATTTCAGAATTACCCCTCTGTATTTCCCTTCCAAATATTTTAAGATGGGAAGTTGTTTATTTTTCTTTTTCTACCTTTTTATCTATGAATCATTTTTAGCTTTCTATCTTCTGAATATTCATTCTTTAATTCATTATATGCCTATGTGTATATATATATATATAGTTACATAAGTATATATATATATTTGTATGTTTATACTTATTTATTCATTCTTTAATTTCTTTGTGCTCCTCATGGAACTAAAGCTTTTTTAAATGCCATATTCCAGCTACCTCTTCTTACCAATTTCTGTTAATGCCTTTATAGATTGTGCCCCATCACCCATGTTTTCTTGCTGTGTCTCATCCTCACTAGTCATTCATGAAGTAATTTAAGAACCTAGGAACATTGTCCTAAGAAAGAAATTACTGGGTGCTCCAGATTTTATTGCCTAATTCTACCCTTTTCCTCCCCAGAATACATTCCTGTTACCATACAACCTGAGCTTTGGGATTCATGTTCTGTAACCTTCAAGGAACTGGCTTTATCCATGTGAATTGATTTCCCTTCTCCCAAGATTAGATGTTGTCCAAGTAGGCACAGTATCTTCTCAAAGTAAATATTGGCCTTCACATCAACTGCCCCTCCCCATTCAATCTTTTGGAAGGTTGTCATCTACTATTAAAGACAGATTCCTTCTTCCCTGACAGTATTATTAAGTAAGACATTCTTGATATTTTGGTTTGAGATCCTCTTCCTCAACTTTTCATCTACACAAATCCATCTTTTCTACCACATTTTCATTTTTCCGTGCCCTTCTTCTTAATAAGAGATTATAGAATTTTTTTCCTATTCCTTATTTATGGTGGGCCTCAATTGAGGGTAAATCAAACAATTCCTTTGGCCTCTCTTTCATTTGCCCAAAGCCCAGGTTCATAAAAGAATGATCTCACATTTCCTTTCTTCTTGTGCAAATCCTAATAAAAATTATTTGCTTCACATCAAAGTACTCATCTTATTCATCTAACTACCAGTGCTGTCATTTTAGTGAAAAACATATTCAATCTAGCATATTTCTCTTATATAAGTTTTGATAAAACTATATTCAAGACAAGTCAAAGAAATCACTGAGGCTAATTAGAAATGTTAGTCTTGTCAGGCTCAGAGTAAAGTACTGGTAGAGCACTGAAGATAGTCTTTCTTGAGGTTACCATGGGATAAGGATTAGTTTTAAGGAGTAGACACTGATACTGTACTCTATCCTGGTCACTTCTGCTTTGAATATATCTAGGATATTATGTTTTTTGCTAAGCTCCTTATTTTAAAGTAAAGTAAAGTGTGTGTGTGTGTGTGTGTGTGTGTGTGTGTGAGAGAGAGAGAGAGAAAGAGAGAGAGAGAGAGAGAGAGAGAGAGAGAGAGAGACAGAAAGTATAATGGGAATGTTCAATTACTATATAGGTTAAATAGATATCTACTTATGAACTTGAATGGTTTGCTTACTACAACTTTCCCTTTGACTGTCAGGCTTATGTTTCCAGAGAAGAGATCACAAATTTAAAGCTATACTCTTTTAAGGTACTATAGATAATTCTGTTGAAGGAAAAACTGACTCCTCAAACTCTGCTTTTTAGGTGTCAAGTCCCCATCAATGTGTTTTTTCCATTTCTACCAATTCAGCTACTCATAATAATGGCACTTTTATATCTTAATCTTGATAGTTTGCTTAACAATAACAATGGAAATAATAATACATCATAAGTATTCATGTATTAATATCCCTTTTTTTTAAACCCTTGTACTTCGGTGTATTGTCTCATAGGTGGAAGATTGGTAAGGGTGGGCAATGGGGGTCAAGTGACCTGCCCAGGGTCACACAGCTGGGAAGTGGCTGAGGCCGGGTTTGAACCCAGGACCTCCCATCTCTAGGCCTGACTCTCACTCCACTGAGCTACCCAGCTGCCCCCATGTATTAAAACAAATGAGGAAATAATGAACCCAGTGTAATCATAGCAAATCTATGGCCCACTACCCCAACAATATACACAGTATTCATCAGCCTTAGTGGTCACTTATCTGTCAAGGAGAATATGAGCAAAGAAAATTCATGTGCCAGGATAATTCACAACTCAAAACTATTAAATTTCATTGTTTATTTAATATTTAAATTACTATACATTTTGTTGATGAATGGAGTTTTGTTTGGAACAGAAGTTTTCAATAGTAATCTATCTAACTCTTGGTGTATGTTTCACTAACACCATATTAGGCATGGATTGATGATTTCTCTGATTTTTCACTTCCAAGTTGTTCATCTGCTCAGCTGAGCTAAATAGCAACCATATTGTCCATCATTTTAAATTCAGTCTTCACTGAGGTAATTTTGAAATATGCCCATTCTCAACTCATTCTTTGTTAAAACTATGGCTCCTTTCCATGAAAAATCTCCTTTTAGCTGATTAGTATCTTATGAATTTTCATCTTCTGATCATTACCTGATAAATATATTTTTCCTTTAATCCTAAAACAGCTTTGGTATCTATACTTTCACAAGTATTTCCTTCAGATTTCTCCAACTCTTCATTTCTTTTTATAAACATGAATACAGAATATTGTGATCCCTGTTTACATAAGAATTCAATAGTTTGTCACATTTGGACCTCAATTTGGGGTAGAGATCTTCTTTTCAGACACCGTAGGCTTTCTTTTCTTGGTCTTAAACCAGTCAGGTGAACTGTGTGGATTGCCTTGTGCTGGGACATGAGGAAGGGTGCTCATGAGATTGCAGTGCTGTTGACTTAGGCAGAGTCTCAGGGTCTCAAAATTGACTTGAACCTAGGTTCAGAACCTGGAACCTGATACTGTCATAAAATTGGGCAAAATAGCATCTATCGATTGATTTAGTTTCCTCTTATTTAGTGGTAAATTTTTCATTTTTTATATTCATCCCACATCAGAAAAAATTTAAATAATCCATCAATGAACTCCCCAAGAAAAAATCCCCAGGGACAGATGGATTCACAGTTGAATTCTATCAAATATTAAAAAAAACAATTAAACCCATTGATATATAAGTTATTTATTTGGCAAAATAGGCAGAAATAAGTCCTGTCAAATATGGGGCTGATACCTAAGCCAAGAACAGCAAAGACAAAGAAAGAAAATTTCAGACAAATTTCCTTAATAAATATTGATGAAAAAGTCTTAAATAAAATACTATCAAAGAGACTGTAGCAATTTCAAAAATAATTCACTATAACCAGATGATATTTATACGAGGAATGGGAATAGTTTTAATACATGGAAAATTATCAGCATAATTGACTGCATCAGTAACCAAACTAACAGAAATTGCATGATTATCTTGATAGATGCAGAAGAAGCTTTTAACAAAATACAACATCCATTCCTATTTTTTTTAAAGAAAACACTAGAAAAGATAGGGGGAGAAAAGCAAAGGAATAAATAAAGTCTTAAAATTATAAGTAGTATCTGTCTAAAAATACTTTCAGCAAGTATCATCTGCAATGGGAATAAATTAGAAGCCTTCCCAGTAAGATCAGGAATGAAGCAAAGATGCCCAGCATGATCACTATTATTTAATATGGTATTAGAAATGCTAGTATTTGGAATAAAAGAAGAAAATGAAACTGAAGAAGTTCAAGTAGGCAATGAGAAACCTAAACTATTACTCTTTGCAGATGATATGATGGTATACTTAGAGAATCCTAGATAATTAACTACAAACTAGTTGAAATAATTAATAATGTTAGCAAAGTGGCAGGATACAAAATAAAGCCACATAAATCTTCAGAATTTCTACGTATTACTACTAATAAAAGCCATCAACAAGAGATAGAAAGAGAAATTCTACTTAAAATAACCAAAGACAATATCAAATACCTGGGCATCTACTTACTTAGGTAAAAACAGGTATTATATGAACACAATCACCAAACACTTCTCATAAATAATGTCAGAGGTAAGCAAATGGGTAAATATTAATTCCTAAAGGGTACGTCAAGCTAATATAATAAAAAGACAACTCTATCTAAATTAATTTATTCAGTGACATACCAATCAAAATAGAAAAAAAAGTATTTTATAGAACTAGAAAAAATATAAGAAGTGATGAGCACATGCTTTCAGAAAAAGCTGAAAAGTCTACATGAACTGATAGAGAACTAAATAAGCAGAACACAGTAACATCAATAGTATCTGCTGATCGACCGTAGAAGATTTAGCTACCTACTCTCAAGATTACAATGATCCAGGAAAATTCTGAAGAACTTATGACAAAGAATGCAATTCACCTTTATAGAAAGAACTGTTGAAATTGGAATGCAGATAAAAGCGTACTATTTTTCACAACAATTTATTCATGTTTTTATTTAGGGGTTTTGGTTTTATATCCATTCTCTTATAACAATGAACAATATGGAAGTATATTTTGCCTGATAATACATGTATGATCAGATCAAAATGCTTACTATGTTTGCAAAGTGAAGGGGAAGGGAAGGAGGGAGGAGACTATTTGGATATTATAAAGTAAGAAAATGTATGTTGAAAATTTTTCTTACATATAATTGGAAAACAGAATATATTTAAAATGTTTAAATAAATACATGAAAAAATACAACAAAATCAAAAGAATGATAAAATAGAAGAAAATGTGCAAAATCTCATTGGATAAACACTTGTTCTGGAAAATATATCTAGGAGAGCCAATTTAAGAATTATATCTGAAAGCTCTGATAAAAAATAGCCTAGAATTCATCTTCCAAGAAACTATTAATAAAAACTGCCCAGATAGTCTAGAACCAGAGGGTAAAGAAGAAATTGAAAGAATCCACTGATCATCTCCTGAAAGCAATCCCAAAATGAAAACTTCTGGCAATTTTATAGCCAAATTCCAGAGCTCAGTTCAAGGAGGAAATATTACATAAAGCCAGAAGGAAGAAATTCAAATATTTTCAATCCACAGTCAGCATAACACAAGATATTAAAGAGGATAGAGGATCTAGAATTACAACCAAGAGTCATTTACACAGAAAAAATGGTGATAATCATTGAGGAGAAAAGTGGATACTCACTGAAATAGAGGACTGTCAAACATTTCTGTAGACTAGAGCTGAAGAGCAAGTTGTATTTTCAATTGCAAAAATAAGGAGAAGTATAAAATGTAAAGAGTAAAGAGAAACCACAAGGAATTCAATAATGATAAACTGGGGAGATGATATTCATAACTTTTTTTGAAACTCTTACATTTCATCTTAGAATCAATACTGTGTGTTGGTTCTAAGGCAGAAGAGCATTAATGGCTAGGCAATGGGGGTTAAGTGACTTGCCCAGGGTCACATATCTAGGAAGTGTCTAAGGACAGTTTAGAACCTAAGACTTTCCTGGTTCTCAATCCACTGAGCTAGCCAGCTGTCCCTCATATTTGTAACTTCTAAGAGCTTTATCATTATGAGAACAGTTAGAAGTATACATAAAAAGGGCATAAGGAGTGCTTTGAATATGAAAGGATGTTATCTAAAAATAAAGCCAAGAGGCAAGAAAGGTGGATGAAGTGTGAGAAAGAAGGGAAGAATAGAATGGGGGGTAAATTATCTCACATAAAAGAAACTTTAAAAAGCTTTTACATTAGAGGTGGGCGATGCTTGAACCTTACTGTCATCAGAATTGGCTTGAAGAGGGCATAGCATATGCACACAATTGGTTTTAGAAATTTATCTTTAGAGAAAAGTAGGGGGGAAAAGTATAATGGAATGGGGCAGAACCAATAGATAAGAGTACATATAATGTGAGGCAAAGTCAGGAGCAAAACACTTCAAAGATGGACAGGATGAAAGAGGAGAGAGTAAAATAAATAGAGGGACAATAGAATAGAGGGAATTAATAATTCTGAAAAAGATATTGCAAGTTTCTCTGATAAAGGTTTCATTTCTCAGATATATAGAGAACTGATTCAAATTTATAAGAAAAAAGCAATTCTCTAAATTAATAAATGGGGAAAGGATATAAACAGGCAGTTTTCAAACAAAGAAAGCAAGGCTCTCTCTAATCAGATAAAAATGTTCTAACTCATTCTTGATTAGAGAAAAAGCAAATTAAATCAACTCTGTGTTACAAGCTCCTACCTATCAGGTTGACTAACATGACAGAAAAGAATAATGACAAATTTTTAAGGGAATGTTATATAAACACATTGCTTCAACCATTTTGGAAAGCAATTTGGAACCATGCTCAAGGGGCTATAAATCATACATACCATTTGGTCCAGCAATATCATTACTAGGTCTATATTCCAAAAAGATAAAAAAAAGAGAAACAAACCCATTTGTACAAAAATACTTATAGTAGCTCTTTTTGTGTTGGAAAATAATTGGAAATTGAGGGGATGCCAATAATTGGCGAATAACTGAAGAAGCTGTGGTATTATGATTGTGATGAAATATTTTTCTCATATAAGAAATGAAGAGCAGTATGCTCTCAGAAAAACCTGGAAAGACTTACATGCACTAATACAAAGGGAAATGAGCAGAACCAAGAGAATATTGTACATATTGTACAGCAATATTGTATGATGAATACTGTGAATGACCTTGCGTTCTGAGCAATAAAGTGATATAAGACATCAAGGGAGTTATGATGATGCATGTGATCACTTCCAGAGAAATATTTAATGGCGTCTGAATAGTGATCAAAACATAGTTTTTAAAAACATCATTTTTCTAGCTTAAAAAGTCAAAGATCTTGATTATGAAATTTTTAAAAAATACTATCACAAAGACTGGAATCAAACTTAAATTTATTTTTTTCTCCAATATTTTGAGCAGATACATGCCCTTAGGCAAATGAATAGTCAAGCCTGATTCAAATCAGCTACTGCTTTTCTCAAAAACTAATTTCCCTGTCACCCACCCTCCACTCACAAATTAAGATCATTGATTAGGTAGAAGAATAGGAATTGGTAAAATAATACGTATTACATGATATAGGTATGAAAAGACTCCACTTTTTGCAACATGAATACTATTTGAGCAAGCTCAGTATATTTACGATGAAGTAAAGGAGACTTAGTGGGGAGCATAAAATATGTCTTCACATATTTGAAGTCCTATTATTTGAGAGATAGATTAGATTGACTCTGTGTATGGTTTAGGAAGCACAACTAGGAGCAAAATGTAGAATCTGCAAAGAAATGGATTTTCTTAGAGTTGGGAAAGATTTTCTTAGAGTTGTCCAAAAGTGGAATGGGATGCTTTGAAAGGCAGTGGGCTTCCACTCACTGTAGATATTCTGAGCAAGATTTTGTATGAATGATGACAAGTAGTGTAGTTTCTGATTCAGAGGTTAATTGTGCTAGATACATCTTTACAAAGCACCAAATGTTCAGTGGTTTTTCTTTTTCCTTCCCTTCTTTGTGAATTTTTTTCATCATCCAAACTATTGGTGATAATCAGGATTTCTCTGTCTCTTCATTAATTCTCCTTTATAAAAATGTTGTCCTTGAAATACTCCCTCCAGGCCTGCCATCTTTTTAAAGAAACACCTAATTTTTCTTTGTAACCTGTGGAGTACTACAAGATACTTTTGTTTCCCCTACCATGTTTTGTTTGTTTTCTCCTATTTAAGATGGAAAACAACTTGCATGTTTCTTATTCTAGTTGTTTTAGAGAGAAAGAAACAAAAATGAAACTGTACAGGTCACTGAAAATTTCTCCTTGTGTTCCCTTTTCTTTGGAAGCAATATCTGCAGTCATTTGTCGTCTTTTTTTTTTTTAAGTTTTTGTTTGTTTCTTGTTTTTTTGGCTAAACCAAAGGCTAACTGCTGTGGCAAGCTGTCTATCTGTGACATGCAAAATGCTATGTGTGAATGTCATGAGAGCTACCCTCATTTCACCTTGCTTATGATTTCCTGATACCTAGGCTCTTTGTCTCAACAATGAGACTGGGGGTAGGGGAGTCAATCAATTTATTTAGCAGGCAGACATAATCAAATCACCAACACAGTACACAAGGACATGGGACAAAATCCATTTATCTAAAAAAACTACACACCTCATTCCACTTTGTTATTGATCTTAAGAAATCTCCCTCTCATCCTCTGTAAGCTGGCGTCTCTTTTCCCATTAGGGATGAGGAGTATGTGTGTTTGAAACCTAATTTATGTAGCAGACAGAAACAAGCAAGTTGTAAGCACATGTGATGCAAAACAAAATCTAATTATCTAATTAAATCTTTCCACCTCATTTCACCTTGATGCTTATGTTCCAGATATTTCTATTTCCCAGGATTCTAACCTCTTAGTACTTTGAATTAGATGACCTCTAAAAGTCTCTCCTAGATCTAAGATACTGTGTAGTACCCATGTCACTGATGACCAAGATGTTGATCAGCATCAGAATAGCCAATTGGAATTATTCCTGCCCATCCTGACATTGACTCTCAAATAAGATGATTAGTGGTAAAAAGAAAAAGAGGGAATAGGAATGGCCCCTTCTCTATTTTCATATATGATGTCTAATTGTTTCTGAGGTCCCATTCAGTACAAAATGTCTATATATGGTCTTACTTTAACGCCACAGTATGACACAAGATCCTAAGTTCAAATACCTGAGAGTGTGAATATATGCTTTCAAATTTATACTGATGTCTGCATATATTAATATCAGAAACTATTTAGAGAAATGTATGACATCAAAATATCTCAGAGAAAGAAAGTATTTTCAATTTCTTGCTTTAGGAAAATAAGAGATATCATAGGGACCAGAATATCACAAGAGAAAACAATCAAGGAATACCACACTGGGGAGGGAAGTTATAAAGTGAGGATAGTAAGGGTCCAGTATCACCTCCAGAATTTTACTAAAATTTGCCCCTTAGTGAGACTTATTCTCACTTATTCTCAAATTAAAACTATTTGACATTGCCGTTAACCTTTAAGGTTCATTATTCCCCCCCCCCAAATTCTGTAAGATTGGCAATGCAAATTTTCTCATCCCTATCTGTGTGCCATTTGCCTAAGATCTTATAGAATAACTCTTAAATTTTAGGACCCAGGATTCTAAATCAAATCTCCTAACTTCAATTATATTTTAAAAAAAAATTAAAACAATTCTTTATAACTATATAATGATCAAGAGTTTTCAGTGTGATTTCACAATGTTTGTTTTTGTGGAAAACTCTTACACCCCACAAAATAGACTATTGGTTTCTTTTAGGGTGGAGCTGTTATAATATGGAAGTCCTTAGTCATAAGTAGACATTTTTTTTTACAGTGGCCTAGGGTTGAGAATCAGGGTTGAGAAATGTTGACCCAAACTATCAAATATTTTCCTTCTCATCACAGTTAAATAATGTATCAATTTCAATTAAAAAGTGATTATTTGGATATTTGGAATAACTAGATTGGCCAGATTGGAGTTGGCATTCTTATAGTTTAGGATATATAGGTTTCAATTCTCTTCTTTAACCATCATTCATTGCTTCCTAAAACCATTCTCTATCAGTACCTTCTTCCAGAATCATTGTTAATATATTTTCTGACTGTTCTTTGTGCCCTCTGCAGTTCTTCCTAAGACGTATAAACAAAATTTGGTCCTCATCCCAGTTTTAGGCTATAATTGATGACGATGGAGGTTTTATCCTCATTTTTTACTAAGATTCAGTTAGAATCAATAAGATGCAATCCTATTAGCAACATAAAGCCATAAAGCATTCTTTGTTTGCCATCATATCATTTTCAAAGAATGATAGTTTTATTTCTTCATTTCCTACTTTTATTTTTTAGATTTCTTTTTCTTGTCTTATTGTTATAGCTAGTAATTCTCATACAATATTGAATAATAACAGTAATAATAATAATAACTATAATAATAACATGAACATCAACCCTATATTCCTGATGGAAGTCCCACTTGGTCATAGTGTATGATTTTTGTGATATATTGCTACAATTTCCTTGCTAGTAATTTATTTAAAAATTTGTTAACAATTTCATTCCCCTAATCAATAAACTTGAGAAGATTCCTTTCACCTCCAAGATCAAATATAAACTCCTCTTTCTTTTAAAGTTAATCAAAACCTGCCTCTTTCCTACTTTTCTAAACTGTCTACACTTAACTCTTCTCCATGTAATCTACCAGCTAATATTTTTTTTCTTTTTACCATTCCTCTCAAATTCCATTTTCTAATTCTCCATTGCTTTTTACTAATTTCCCCCACCCCATGCCCATAATGCACTTGTCCTGCATAATCCATATCCAGGATTCCCAGATTTTCCTCAAGACCTAGCTCAGCAAAACAAAGGATCATAGAATTATTATGTTTTCCTCAACAAAGCTACATATTTATACAAAATTACAGTCAGAGTGAAAGGGATTAATGGTTTTTTTTCCTGATTACATGTCAATATAATTTTTCAATATTTGCTTTCTGATATTTTGCAATCCATGTTCTTTCTCTCCTTTCCACCTCTTTCCCCTCCCCAAGAAGGCAAATAATATGACATAGATTGCCTATACATTAACATATAGTACATATTTTCAAGTTTGTGTTATGCTGTGAAATGATATATTGTTTTCAGTAGAGAAAAAGTCACGGAGGAAATAAAGCATGGTGTGTTTCAATTTGCATTTGGACTACAATTGTTCCTTTAATCCAGAGAAGATCCTTTTTGTGTCATGAGTCTCTTGGAGTTATCTTGGATCCTTGACTTGTTAATAATAGTTGTCATTCACAGTTGATGATCATATATTATTATTTTACTGTGTACAACATTCTCCTTATTTTGCTCACTTTACTGGATGCATCACTTCATATTTCTTTTCAGCTTTTTTGTGATCATCTGGTTTGCCTTTTCTTATGGACAATAGTATTCCATTACAAACCTATACCATGTTTAGCCATGCTTCACTTTATGGATATCCCTTCAGTTACCAGTTCTTTGCCACTGCAAAAAGAGAAGCTATAAACAATTTAGTGCAGGTAGGTTTTTTTCCCCACTATCTCTGTTGTCTTTAGGATACAAATCTAGGAAAGGTATTGCTGAGTCAAAATATAAACAGTGTGATATCTCTTTTGGCATGGCTCCAGATTGCTCTTTAGAATGGTTTATCAGTTATCTGCTCCATCAGCAGCATATTAGTGTTCTGATTTTTCCTATATCCCCTCCAATATTTATTTTTTTTGTCACGTTAGTCAATCTGATGGATTTGAGATGATTAATATTTTTATTAAAGGAAAGAATAAGAAAATTCTGAGATGATAATTATAAAAACAAATTACAATCCTCCTGATTGCTAATTGCCAGACATAAATTAAGGAAAACAAAAAATACAAAAAAGGTAATTATATATGTTATTTTTCTCCATATGAAATAAACAAAATAAGGGAAGTGAATCAGAAATAACTAACTTGAAGCCAGAGGATGATGGGGAAGGATAACACCTTCATTTTCTATTACTTCCAAACTATAAAATAGAAATCACTGGATTCTTGAGTAGAATCTCAAAATACTAAAATTTGAAGAGATTGTAGACATAGGATCAAACAAAAAGAGTTAGAAGGGTCTTCAAAATCCATAGTGTTCTGAAATCTCATTTATGAACTGATTCAAATCAGAAATACACACACACACACACACACACACACACATACACATATACACATGGTTAGAAAAATCCATCTTACCTAAGAGGAAAGTAGGATAGGAAAGGGATAAAAGAAAGGAATGGGGCTGATAAGAGGGAAGGCAGTTTAAGGGAAGCAGTAAACCAAAGCAAAACAAAATTTTAAGAGGAGACACATTAAAAATCAGAGAGGGAAAGGGATAAGCAGAAGGAAATTGGTTGAGAGAAATATAGAATCATCAATAATAACTGTGAAAGCAAGTGGGATGTAGTCACCTAAAAAATGGAAGGGGATAGTAGGATGGATCAGAAACCAGTATTCAACAATATGTTGTTTACAAGAAACACAATTGAAATAGATACACAGAATTAAAATAATGGGCTAGGGCAGATTTTGCTATATTTAGGTGAGTAAAAAAGGGTAGGTCCTGGTAATATTTTTTTACTCTAAAGTATGGGATCTAGTCAGTCATTGTTTTCCTTAATGGATTGTCTCCTGAATAATTTGGGAAAGATTCACCTCCACAAATCCAAATTATCTAAAGCTCAGTTTTAAAAATATTTGTTAAAATATCTGGACAGAATTTCAGGGATGAGATAGCCTTGGTCTTAAGAAGGCTCATTCGATTTTAAGATTAACTAAAATTGTAACCTTTTAATCCTGAATGAGATTAGCTTAGCTAAAGAAAATAATTTTATGAAATAGCTTATTGACACATTAGAATAGACCTTGAGAATCAAAAATTCTGCCCCAAAACTGAATAACAAAATCTCCATCAGTTGCTTTTGACACTTCCACTGTAGGTGCATCTATGGACTTTAGTAACCCTAAAAACTTACCTCCTTATGAAAGAGAGGAGCTAGGATACTGGACACAATTCTCAGCACAATACTCTGATAACATTCCCAAGAAAAGCAGTGGAAGAATAATTAATTGAAGCAAATTTGAAAAGCTTAAAATTTTAGAGAAGACTATATTTATGCTACTAATTTGGTATTAGCTTCCTCTAAGCTGCCTGAATAATAAGAAATAGTAATTTTTTAACATTAAAATCTTACAGAGGCAGCTAAATGGCTCAGAGTATTGAGAGCCAGACCGAGAGAAGGGATGTCCTGGGTTTGAATTTGACCTCACATACTTTTTAACTGTGTGATCCTGGACAAGTCACTTAATCCCCATTGCCTAGCCCTTATCACTCTAATGTCTTGCAATCAAACCACAGTATTGATTCATAGACAGGAGGTAAAGATTTTTGTTTGTTTGTTTGTTTTTTAGAAAATACAATCTTATGTGTTCAGTTAAATTGGAATATTGCTTAAATAATCCTTCCATGCTAACTGTAATATGTTATGAATTCTGATACTATTCTCTTTCCTAGTAAATAGGGTCTTACTTCCACTAACTCTTTGATCAGACTTTCAGTGAAAGATAAGCTTATTAAATGGGTAGGAAAAATGTCAAGATAGCCTCTTCTCAGGTTTTTTTTCCCCATTTCTGGCCAGGCTGAAGTTGTAGAGATAAAAACAGGCAAGGAGGAAAGAAATTTATGGGATTGTAATTTAGAGTCTAAATTTGTAAATGAAATGTAACATCTTTACTGTAAATTTTGAATTTATAGTTTGAACATTTTTGTAAATGCTGAAATATCTTAGTGGATTTTTTGAGAAGTCTTAGGCTCCCTAGGAATAAGATTATATGCAAATAGCACTTAAGACTTACTTTTTTTCTTATGGTACTTTTTCTTGGAGAGTGATAGATTCAATGTTTTGGTAAGAGACAATTTTACCACCAGAGAATGCTAAGAAAACATTAAAGCAAAGAAAACATTTTTTTTTATACTTTGCAGCCTTTAAAACTTAGGTAAAAATTTAATCTTAGGTTACTTTACTTTACTACTGAATTTCATGATTAAATAGAATATGCTTGTTTACATAAATTAGAAACAAGGCTATCTAAAAAGAAATATAGACGATGAAAGTCATAATGTAAGAAATTGTAATTAATTGGCATACTACGAGAAAAATTTTACAATTAGAAATCCAAAGTGTTGGACTAGCACATATTTAGGAAATAGAGATTGTGATAATTAGATTAAGTCTACACTGCCCATCTTTAGATTTAATCACCAAAGGTGAGAGCACCTCCAATTCTGGGAGGTCCCAACCCACGTGTGCTAGAGTGAGTGACTAATCAGAATTGACTGACCACCTATGATGTTCTATGAGAAGCATCTATTATGATTGGACAGGCAAATTAGGGGAAGGCACAGGAAGTGACACATAAGTGACCCCTTTAAAAGGAGAAGGTCTTCTGCTGGAGAAAGTCTTTTGGTGAAGAGGGCAGCCAGTGAAGGAGGTCTTCTAGTTTTCCTGGTTCATGGAGGAATGCTGGCTGGAACACTGAGATCTTTGTGAGACTGCTTTAAATACCTTCTTTGAATTCCATGTGGTAAGTTTAAAGACTGAATCTTCCTGAACTTCTCTTAAGGAACTTCTTTAAATAGACTCTGTGAATGAAGTAAAAGCTTCATTCACCTCCGGGCCTCTGGCCCTCTGACTCCTGGCTGAGGGTTAATTAGATCTACCTGGATTAATTAGAGGATCATAGTAAATTACCTACTGTGTTAGATTCTTATTTCTTTATTTCCTCTCTCTCTTCTCAATTGTAAATAAACTTTCATAAAAATCAATTTTGACTTGAGATTATTCTTAATTGAGGATTGATAATAGTTCAATTCTCTGGCAACCATCTTTTAATATTTTGAACCCCAAAACTCCTTTTTCCCCCTTACAAGATAGTACAAGAAAGCAATGAAGGTAAGTGAAGGATTGAACCAGAGTTTAACAAGGAAGATGAAGTTCTAAAGTTTGTAGAGCTTTAGTCAAAGTCCACTGGAAGAGAAGAGAGAAAAGATTTAAGCAAATAGAGATAAGAAGAGAATGTTGGAAATGTTAAAGAAAGTTGAAGACCAGTTGTTCTTATAGCTTATTAGAGAGTTTAAAAGTAAAGAGTTTGGAGTTCCTGGGAAGAGAGTTTTGAGGATGATTTTTATGTCATTGAGAGAAGAAGCATCTGAGAAATTCTATGTCCATAAATGGACACCAGTTGGAAAAATGCCTGATAACAATAGAAGATTGACAGTATTTTTTTTCAGATTTTAACATTTATCTAATGGAAACTACAGAAATAATAGTAGCATGGAATTGATTATGGTGTACTCAAGTTCTGTCCTTTAAAGACCATTAGAAGGGTTTGTTACAATCTACATGTGGGAGATAAATAGTCATAATGTCATTATATTTATAATTCTATAATTTAGGAGAACCTTATGGGACCCAAAATAGGGAGGTGATTATGCAAGCCTGCCTCTAGAAATCTTTGGAAATTAACTAATTTAAAGCAAGGGGTCCCATAGTTAAAGGTGCTGGCAGCTAATGGCTCTTGGAAAACTGAAATTTGGAATGATACCATTTAAAATTACAAATTCAAATTTAACTTGATTAAGTTGTCATGATTTTGATGTTTGACTGTAGGTCAATCAGATATTAATACAAAATACATTTGGTATCTGGCAACTAAAGCAATATACTTGGAAACCACATAACCAAAAAGGACTTATATGAAGTAGTACAAAGTAAACTGAGTCAGGAGAATATTGCACACATTAACTGCAACAATTTATGATGATTGATTGTGAATGATTTAAGTATTATAAGTAATGCAAGGATTCAAGACAAATCTACAAGTGACTCATAATGAAAAGGGCTCTCCACCATCCTAGAAGTAACTGATGGAGTCAGAAAGCACATTTTAAAAGCATACCATTTTTCAAATATTTCCTTTATGAATTTGTCTAGTATAAGTAAAATGTATGCTTCTTTCACAACATGATGAATATGGAAACATGTATTGTATGACAACACATGTAAAAGTCATACCATATTTGCCTACCATTTTGGGAGGAGAGACAGGGAGGGAGAGAGAGGACATGAATAACATAATGTCAGAAAATGATTATTAAAATTGTATATACATGTAATGTAGAAAAAGTAAATAAAAATGATACAACATGAATAAGAATGAAAAGTGTAATTGCTTCAAAATTACTCTATGCTTGAATTGAATATAATTAGTATAGAATGCTAAAATGATAAATGGATGAGATAATAAGAAATGCAATTAGTGAATTGATGTTATTTGTTGGGCAACAAGTTCTTTTTCTTTTTACAAATTCATAATATGATTTATATTATTATTAGGCTTATAATTTTTCTTGTATAATTATTTGAGATAGTCAATGTATAAAAATGGTATGAACATGAAAAAGGATATATTGAGAGTGATGTAATTGTATCTTTAGAAAAATAACTTCTTTTATTTAGAAGTTAGATGATGAATTGAGCAATCATACAACGTGATTAAATTGTTTTGAAATTATAGTTTTTATTTGCTTACATTTTGCTTACCAGCTAATTTTATGAGGAGGAATTTTTAGCCGATTGATTATTTGGACACTGATTTTGAAAATCAAATAACTGTCTAGCTAGAAGAGTATTTATTAAAGTATATTTTTGCACTAATTTGGTCTAAACAAACCACATATATATGTATATATAAATATTTATTTTTTGTCATAGTCGTCCATATACAATGTTTTTGTTGTTTGTTTATCAGTTGTCTGATTCTTCATGGTCCTATTTGAGATTTTCTTGGCAAAGATACTGAAGTGGTTTGCCATTTCCTACTCCTGTTCATTTTACGTATGAGAAAATTGTGTAAAAGAGGGTCAAGTGACTTGCCCAGGGTCACAAATCTAATAAGAATCTGAGGTCAGATTTAAACTGAGGAAAATAAGAGTCTTCCTTATTTCAGGACTATCACTATTGACTGTATGACCTAACAGCCCTGATGTATACTGCCTTCAGATATAGATATCTATCAGCCTGGAAACAGACAAATTGGCTAGCGGTTTTCTGGGTTTCAAGNAATTTGGTCTAAACAAACCACATATATATATATGTATATATAAATATTTATTTTTTGTCATAGTCGTCCATATACAATGTTTTTGTTGTTTGTTTATCAGTTGTCTGATTCTTCATGGTCCTATTTGAGATTTTCTTGGCAAAGATACTGAAGTGGTTTACTATTTCCTACTCCTGTTCATTTTACGTATGAGAAAATTGTGTAAAAGAGGGTCAAGTGACTTGCCCAGGGTCACAAATCTAATAAGAATCTGAGGTCAGATTTAAACTGAGGAAAATAAGAGTCTTCCTTATTTCAGGACTATCACTATTGACTGTATGACCTAACAGCCCTGATGTATACTGCCTTCAGATATAGATATCTATCAGCCTGGAAACAGACAAATTGGCTAGCAGTTTTCTGGGTTTCAAGTGAATTTTCATATACTAACTATATGTGAGTAATAACAGAATGTAGTTTCTGTTCCTAAATTTATTTATAATAAATAGAATGAATCAAATAAAACCTTATAGGTGCTTTGACTTATGATTATTATAACAACACGAGGAAAATAATAATAACTATACCTATTTGTTAATTGAGATAAAATCTCTTGGTACTATATTTTGATGTTCTGACTTTTTAATTTTGGTTATGATCATCTGAACTATCATTTTCAATAAACTGCCATTCAAGGAAAAATGCCTTACGGTATTCAAATCAAATGCAATTTGAGAGCTGCTACAAATGTCTGTGCTTGGGAATGTTAAAATGGCAACCTTGAAGAGGTGATAGTAGGATCCATTTGACCCAGTTTCCCACTTTGCTATTTTCTTTCAGAACAGGAAATTTTCCCACTTTGCTAAATCTGAGCTTGGCCATGATGCCCTGTGAATAAAAGGGAACTTTTCTGTATGCTTGGCTATTCCAAAATAAAAATTAACGATGACTTTTACTTTCAATCAAAGAAAACACAGAAGCTTTATCCTACTACACTTAAGGTCAGTCTATGCCCTGGCAGTGACAGTATTGGTATTGTCAACACCATGTTTCACCTTCTTCCATTCATAGAACATTTCCATAAATAGTAGTAATAGTAAATTTTTAAATAGAAAATTCTTTAAAATATGATGAATCTTATTTAAAAAATCATCTCTGAGGTAGTAAAATGGAATACAAATAGGAAAGTCATTAATGTATTTAATTTTTCTATTATGGATTTGTGGTCACTTTCTTTTAAATTCTTAACCTAAGCAACTGTGTATCCCTTTATTAATGAATATCCACTCACGTATAGCATCAGATATGCACAGTATCATCTATTTCTCCCTCAAAGAAGAGAGAATAAAGATATCATGCAATAAAGATACAAAGGCATTGTTTCAGATTTTATGTAAAACTTTTATATTTTAAAGAGTAGTAAACTTCATTTTGAGAAAAGGTACAATATTAGACTATTTTCTCTAAGAACTAGAACATATGTGTACATACATACATACATACATACAAGATTAAAAAGTTAGAACAAAATATTGAATGTCTAGATTCAACTGAATATGTATATATAGATTATTATTTTTTATTTCTGGAATAATATACACTTTGATTATATTTTAGTAGTGTTATGTTGATCTTAACAGAGATGTTTGGGAATCTGAAGAGATGGTCTGAAACTAGAAACCTACAGGACTCACTCTTCCCCTGCACACAGGCTATAGTGAGTAGAGAGGGGTAGGTACTCCTTACTCTCACCCCTCCCACCAAGCAGTTGGAAATCATTTGGAAATGGAGGCAAGACTGATGTCTTCTGGCAAGGCTCTAATGATGTTCACTTTCTCAAATTATGTTCCCTACAGGTTTGACTGAGGGACAATGGGAGAAGCTTGATGTCTTGTAGTTATCAGGGACAGAGGAATCTAACTTGTATAGGCCTGACAGCTGAAGGAAACTTAGCTGAAGTTGGATGTAAGTATTCCCAGAATAATAAACAGGCTCCCAAAGGCTGAAGGTTTTACTGATAAAAGAGGAAGGGGAAGGTAGGGAGGTTTTTCAGGGATTTGGATAAGATCTGGGAAGCCCTGAACTGTTAGATAGAAACAGCTCCTCCCCCCCTGCCCCCCTTAGGGAGTGACAGACTTTATATCTAGCTTGTCCTCAATGCTTATAATTATCACTTCAAATATCTAAATAACTAAATAACAATTGTGCTGTTGCTAGAAAGGTCTAGTTCAGCTAAACAGGCAAACTGCAAAGAAGAACCAAAATGCCTATTGCCACAGATAGCCTCCAAAGCAATCCCAAAACCAGGTACAGCAAGCAGAGAGATCTGCTCACCTCAACTCCCAGGAACTAACTGTCTAACTGCTTTCAAACTGTACTCTCACCCAGAGTTCTCGGGGGGGGGGTCCCCTGGAATTCTGGGTGAGGCTTGTCCCTTTTATTGCAGGAATTCCACCCTGCCATTTTCCATATTATAGTAGTAAGCTTTCAAAACTGTATTAAGACTTTTACAAGTAAAATTTTATTTATGATTGTAAAGAACATTTTAAATCATGTTTTTCCCTTTTTTTGAAATCTCTCTGATAATTTTAAGTAACAACAGGGCTCATTTTACAAATCATAAACTCAGGGATCATTTTTAAGGCTCTTCCTTCATGTACTAAACTATTATCAACAATGCAAGGATCCAGAATAACCCCAAGGGCCTGAAAAATACTATTTATGGTTATAGAAGGAACTGTTGGAGTATAAATGCAGATTAAAACATATCATTTTTTACTTCATTTCCTTGATTAATTTTTTTCTTAAATGTACATTATGTGTCTTCAATCATATATTGAATCAATATATATTGAATTACAAGACTGGTACAACCTATAACAGATTGTTTACCATCTTAGAGAGAGAAGAGAGAAGAAAGAAAGAGTGGTAGGGGGAGAATTTGGATGACAAAATGTCAGACACCAGTTATTAAAATTAGTTCTATGTAAAAATGGAAAAATTCAAATTAAATTTAAAAAAATTCTTCCTTGATCCTCTAGATAGTATTAACAATATCAGGTTCAGGGTTCATGTAAATAGAGAAGAAAAAAGTGTTGTGTAGAAATAGAAATTCTCTGAAATTTCAGGTGATCAATTGGTTCCTAATTTGATCTTCTAGCTCCAATATTAATAGTACATAAATAATTCCATAGCTTTTGAACTGGTTTCCACCATATGAAATATTTTGCCTTTATAAGTAAACCTTTTCCTAAATTTTGAGTTTTTTTAAACTGTTTAGGCAACCCCTTTGTGATTCAGTGACACTGACTTCTATTTCTAACTCATAAACTACTCCATCTCCTGAATCTTTTCATCATCTATTCCTGGGACAATCTTCCTGATTTTCTTCTATTTAAGTCTCATTTTCTCTAAGGTTCTTTTCCCAGCCCTCCATGATGTTACAGCCTTTACTTGGAGACTCTCCCTAATTTCACTAATTGCATGTTGGATGCCTCAGACTTTGAAGTCATTTGAAGTGGAGACTATCTTTTTTTTCATTTAATAATTTTTATTTTTTAGAAAAATTAACATGGTTACATGATTCATGCTCTTACTTTCCCCTTCACCCCGACTCCCCCCCCCATAGCCGATGTGCATTTCCACTGGTTTTAACATGTGTTATTGATCAAGACCTATTTCCAAATTGTTGTTAGTTGCATTGGTGTGGTAGTTTCGAGTCTACATCCCCAATCATGTCCACCCCGACCCATGTGTTCAAGCAGTTGCTTTTCTTCTGTGTTTCCTCTCCTGTAGTTCTTCCTCTGAATGTGGGTAGCGTCTTTTCCATAAATCCCTCAGAATTGACCTGGATCATTGCATTGCTGCTAGTACAGAAGTCTATCACATTCGATTTTACCACAGTGTATCAGTCTCTGTGAATAATGTTCTTCTGGCTCTGAAACTATCTTTTATTATTATTATTTTTTTATTCTTAGAATTTACCACAGTGACTGGTACCCATATAAGCACTTACATGCTATTAAATGATCATTTAAAATGCTTCTAGATGTATTGACTGACAGGTAGTAAAAATATCTGCCCCAATATATGAGTTTATTGATAAACATAGACTAAAAATATTAAAGCCTACTTACCCAACCTTCCCTTTATTAAAAAAATTACTTGAAATTTTATTTGTTAATTCATTTGTTTGTTTATTTTTATTTCTCCTAATGATGTGTGGATATGTCTGACTATACTGATGGGGAGGATGTTATTAGGTATAAAATAAAAAATAAAATCATCATAATACTAATAAGAACTGATATCTATGAATCACTTAGATTAAGAATATAATTTGACACAGAATTCATTCATCTAATACCAATTTATTCAAAACCTATGGTATGCAACATTTTGTTAAAAGCCAAGGAAAAGGCAAAGTTTAGATTAAAAATACTTTCCCTAGTTTAGAAGTCTAATCATTGGCACAAAATAGCCATTATCAATAAGGATATAAGATGAGGAAACTGAGGCAAACAGGCTAAATGACTTGCTCAAAGCCAAAGAGCTAGTAAGCTTCCTCATCTGTAAAACGATCTGGAGAAGGAAATGTTAAACTACTTCAGTGTCTTTGTGAAGAAAACCTCAAAGGAGATCACAAAGTGTCAGATACACCTGAACAGCAACTACATGCTATCTGTCTAGTAGAAACGACTAAGCATACAAATGTAGGTTACAATAGGTATTTGAGAATATCATCCTATCTTACAAGGCCTATGAAAGGATCTTGCACAACATATATCTTTAAGATTCATACAAATTTAGGAGAGAAAGAGAATTCTCAACCCCTTTTTCTATCAACTTCATTGGTTGGCAGAAGAATCGATTAATAATAATGCAAGAAGGTATTTTTAATATTTTTACATATTAAATACTATATTTAATTATCATGTTCTGGCATTACAGTAATCCATATTCTCTCTTTTCTTCCTACCCCTCCTCTGTCCTGAAGATGGCAACCAATACACAGGTTGTACATGTATTATCATATAATACACATTTCTATTTCCTGTATGTTATAAAACAAGACACATATAGTTTACACTAGAACAAAATTCCTGGAGGAAATAAACTGAAGAATTGTCTGCTTCAATCTGCATTCAGACTCAATCAGTTCCTGCTACAGCATGAGAATATTTGCAGTTGTCCTGGATCCTGGAATTGCAAATAATAGCTTTCACTCATAGTTAACCATCATACACTCTTGCTATTACAGCGTGCAATATTCTTCTGGTTCTACTCATTTTAATTTACATCACTTCATATATCTTTCCAATATTTTTTGTGATATTTTTGTTCATTATTTTCTATAACACAATAATGTTTCATTACAATCATATACCACAACTTGTTCAACCATTTTCCAGTTGATTGACATCCCTTCCTTTTCCAGTTTTTTGTTATCACCAAAAGAGCTGCAATAAACATTTTTGTACAAATAGGTCTCTTTCTGCTATCTTTGCTCTCTTTGGGATACAGACTTAGTAGGGATATTACACACAAAGGGTATGCACAGTTTGATAATCCTTTGGACATGATTACAAACTGCTCTTCAGAATGGTTGGCTTAGATCAAGGTTCCAACAACAGTGTATTAGTGTCTCATTTTCCCCACAAACTCTACAACATTTATCATTTTCCTTTTCTGTTTCATTAGCCAGTCTAATAGGCGTCAGGTAGTATCTCAATATTATTTTGATTTGCATTTCTCTAATTAATAATGACTTGGAACATTTTATTCCTATGGCTAAACATAGTTCTTCATCTGAGAATTGGCTGTTCATATACTTTGACCACTTGTCAAATGGGGAATTTTTTTTTATCATTTTATAAATTTGAACCAATTCTCTATACATTTGAGACATGAGGTCTTTGTCAGAGACACTTGCTATAAAAAGTTTTTTTCCTCATTTGTTGTTCCCTTTTTAATCTTGGTTGCATTGGTTTTATCTGTGCAAAAGCTTAAAAAATTAAATTTAATGTAGTCAAAGTTACTATTGTACCGGGTATATCTCATAATATTTTCTGTGTTTTATTTGGGCATATATTCTTCCTTTATCCATAGATATAACAGGTAAATTATTCTATGTTCTCTTAATTTGTTTGTGGTGTCATCTTTTATTTCTAAGTCATGTTTCCACTTTGACTTTATTGTATGGCATGAGACATCTGTCTGAAGTAAAAAATGTCATTAAGTGTATTAAACAGCACTGCCAACTGAATGGACTGATAATGACTGATAAGTAGCTCAGGTTGTAAAAGTGGATGTTGGGCAAGAAATGTTCCTCCCCCCTTTTTCCTACACAAGTAGGTCCTAGGCTGTAGGAGATATTGTAAGCCCTTGTGCTACTGTTTTCAATAAACCAATCCACAATAATTCAGCACCTACTAGGTATAGGCATTGTGCTAGGTACTAGGGATACAAACAATGCAAAAAATACTTGCTGCTCTCAAGGTGTTTACAGTCTAATAGAGGAGATAACATGAAAAAAATATAAAACAAATTAAATTAAATACAGGATAACAGTGCCATGAGGAAAATTAGTGGATAACCTAGAATCCTATATTGCCTTCTTTCTCCTTGTCATGCAGTAATTGACATTCATATATTTATTTATTCAATAGTATTATTAAATAATATAATTAAATAAATAAATGTTTCTCGAATCAGAATACCTCAGTATAAGTTCTAAGGTAGGTAGGTGGCAAAGTAAATAGAGCATTGGTCCTAGAGTCAAGAAGATCTGGGTTCAAATCTGATCCTGATACTTACTAGTTCTGTAACCTTGGGTAGGTCACTCAACTGTTGCTTTTGTCACTTTCGTGAACTGTAGACGGTAGATGGGACTAATAATATTATTTTCTTACAGAGTTTTTGTGAGGCTAAAATGGGATGTCTGTAAAGTGCCCGACACATAATAGGCATTTAAAATACTAGCTATTTTAATTAAAGCCAACACTTACTAGCTGCATGAACCTGGATAAATCAATTAATATTTTAATAGCTCCTGTTTCCTCATAATTAGAGAAAAATATACTTTAATTATTTTCTTTACAAAGCTTTAGTGAGAAATGTAATTTGTGTATCTTAAAGTGCTGCAGAAATATATGTATAATTACTATTTTGAGAGTTTGCTACATATCCAGCTGAAGGTATAAAAAAAATAGAAGTTGAAGCCCCTGAACTAAAAAATCTCATGTCTTTGTTAACAATACAAAAAAACAAAACAGAGAGAACAAACCCAGAGCTCATAGAATCCAAGATCATTACAGATCTAAGAGAACTTCAAGGTCATATTTTATAATATTCTCCTTTTTGATAGTGGAGGAAACTGAGGAAAAGTCATTTGACCTTTGGCACATGAATATTAATTTTTTGAGGGAATCAGCACTTGAATCTGAAATCTCATTATCGCTTCAGATTATTTTTACATCCCTGCTAAGTCAGAATGGTAGGACTTGTCATTTCACTCTTACAAATTAGGCAATTTTTAAGCCCAAAGAGTTGAAATGAGTTTCCTAATTAGTAAATGACAGATGAGACTCTATACTTTAAGACCTTTGCTTTTCCACAAATATACTTCACTTTTGCATGTGCTTAGGATCTCAAATTAATTGTTCAAATAATATAAAATGGAATCTTTGTTTTACTAGGAACCATTCTGTGGAACATGGGGAGAGACCAGAATGATTTTGCCTCAGGGAAGAAACAGAAAAGAAAGGAGAGAGTAGTTAATCTTTTCTTCCTCGAATATTCACTATTCTAAATTGACATTTGATTCACTACCATATCTATGTATACTATGCTAATAAAGATCTTCATAAATAAACTATCCAAGCAAACTTTTCCCCATCCTCCCAAACTTCCAGTTGCTCTCATCAATTATTTATAGGATGAAGTAAAATATCAGGCTGAGATTCAAGACTTGATATTATTAGGTTCAAGATCCATTTCTGATATAAACTCTGATTTCTTGGTATCATTAATCAATTTATCAATTAACATGCATTTATAAAGTATCTACTTTTGGGGCAGTTGTATTACACGTTGAGAATACAGAAAGATTTAAATCAGTTTGTGTCCTCAATGATCATGCATTCTATCTGTTGAGGGAAGATTACATATATATGTATATATATGTGTGTGNATATATATGTGTGTGTGTGTGTGTGTGTGTAACACACATATATATTTATATATACATATATAGTATACAAGAAAATTTTTAAAGGAAAAGAAATAGCAATTGTAGAAGGATGGTCAAATTTTCATGTAAAAGTTAGAACTTAAATTTGGATTTTATGGAAACAGTTTTAAGAATGGATGATGAGTTTCAGGTATGGAGGAATGTCAATGCAAAAACATTAAAATAGGAGCTAAATGTGGTTTAGGAGGAATAGTAAGAAAATTAGTTTAATTTAACTATAGGGTTTTTAAAGGGAAATAATTATTTAAATTTAAAAAAAATTTATTTTGAATATTTCCCATAGTTACTTGTTTCATGTTCTTTCCCTCTCTCCCAACCCACCCCCCCCAACTCCCCTTAGCCAATGAACAATTCCCTGGGTTTTACATGTATCATTGATTAAGACTTAATTCCATATTATCGATAGTTGGACTAGAGTTACCGTTTAGTGTCTACATTTCCAATAATATTCCCATCATCCTATGTATTCAAGCAGTTGTTTTTCTTCTGTGTTTCCACTCCTGTAGTTCTTCCTCTGAATATGGGTAGTTTTATTTCTCTTAAGTCCCTCAGTCTTGCTCTGGATCCTTACATTGCTGATAGCACAGAAGTCCATTACATTTGATTTTACCATAGTGTATTGGTCTCTGTGTACAATGTTCTTCTGGCTCTGCTCCTTTCACTCTGCATCAATTCCTGGAGGTCATTCCAGTTCACATGGAATTCCTCCAGTTCTTTATTCCTTTGAGCATAATAGTATTCCATCACTAGCATATACCACAATATGTTCAGCCATTCCCCAATCAAAGGACATCCTCTCATTTTCCAATTTTTTGCTACCACAAAGAGTGTGGCTATAAATATTTTGTACAAATCTTTTTCCTTATTGTCTCTTTAGGTTATAAACTAAGCAGTGCTATGGCTGGATCAAAAGGCAGATAGTCTTTTAAAGCCCTTTGAGCATAGTTCCAAATTGCCATCCAGAATGGTTGGATCAATTTACAACTCCACCAGCAATGTATTAATGTCCCAATTTTGCCACTTCTGATCCAACATTCATTACTTTCTCCTGCTGTCATTTTAGCCAATCTACTAGGTATGAGGTGATACCTCAGAATTGTTTTGATTTGCATTTCTCTAATTATGAGAAATTTAGAACACTTTTGTGCCTATTGATAGTTTTGATTTCTTTATCTGAAAATTGCCTATTCATGTCCCTTGTCCATTTATCAATTGGGGGATGGCTTGATTTTTTTGTACAATAGATTTATCTCCTTGTATATTTATCTCCTCTGTCTGAGTTTTTTTGTTATAATGTTTTTTCCTCAATTTGTTGCTTCCCTTCTAATTTTGGTAGCATTGGTTTTGTCTGTACAAAAACTTTTTAGTTTAATGTAGTCAAAATTATTTTACATTTTGTAACTTTTTCTACCTCTTGCTTGGTTTTAACATCTTTCCTTTCCCAGACATCTGACAAATATACTATTCTTTGCTCACCTAATTTACTTATAGTTTCCTTCTTTATATTCAAGTCATTCACCCATTCTGAGTTTAGCTTGGTATAAGGTGTGAGATGTTGATCTAGACCCAATTTCTCCCATATTGTTTTCCAATTTTCCCAGCAGTTTTTGTCAAATAGTTGGTTTTTTTGTCCCAAAAGCTGGATTCTTTGGGTTTATCGTAGATTATCTTGCTGAGGTCGCTTACCCCTAGTCCATTCCACTGATCCTAAGGGGAATAATTCTTAATAATACTGGAAAAAATAGATTTGCTACCAATAGAGTAGGAAATATTTAATACTAGAGATAAATAGGAACCAATAGATTTTATTGAAGAAGGAAGTTACATGGTTGGACCTCTGCTCTAGGATATTAATTTGGACAGCTATTGGAGGATTGATTGAAGAGAAGAGAGATTTTATAGGGAGACCAAAAAGGAGGCTGTTGTTAGAGTCAAGGTGTGAAGTTATAAGGGCCTATTTTGGGGTGATAGCTGTATAACATCAGAGATTTAAAATCAGAACCAGTAAGGTGTGGCAATTATTTTAAAAAAGGTGGGCTAAAAGAAAGATATAATATAGGATGATTCTGAGACTATGAAACTGGATGATACAGAGAATGATGATGTTTTTCAAAGATATAATAATGCTTATATATGTTTGTTTTAGGTAAAATATTCAAGAATAATATTTTGGTCATGTTTAATTTTTCTTTTTGTTATAAACTAATGATCACTTGATGATTGGCTTAATGAAAGTAAATGTATGGCTTGGGACTTATTTTTTTTTTAAACCCTTGTACTTCGGTGTATTGTCTCATAGGTGGAAGATTGGTAAGGGTGGGCAATGGGGGTCAAGTGACTTGCCCAGGGTCACAGAGCTGGGAAGTGGCTGAGGCCAGGATTTGAACCTAGGACCTCCTGTCTCTAGGCCTGACTCTCACTCCACTGAGCTACCCAGCTGCCCTTGGGACTTATTTTTAAATTTTTGTATGGGTGCTAAGCCCTAGTATGTGTCAAAACTTGAGCAACTTTCTGGGGGCCTATGTGTGAGACAAAAACAGTATAACATTATCAATCAAGGATGAAATCTAAATTAAAATAGGAGATATCACAAATAAACACAAGGCATGGAGATCCACTCTGTTTTCCTAGTTTAAAAAGCAAAGAAACAAAAAAAAGTAACGCTTGATTAGCCTTTCTCCCCATTTCTCACCTTAAATAATACTTAATTTAAATGGAATCATACTTAATAGGATTACTAGTAAATTTAACAAAAACATTAACCTTTATTAGCAAGTGAAAATGAGCACCACATCACTCTCACATAATCAACAGGGTAAAAAAAAGCCAAAACCAGAAAAGACAAAAATAAAATAAAGGCAGGAAAAGAGATGGTCTCTTGCAAGATTCTTACTGCAATGTTCCTTTTATGCTAATACCTCACAGTTTTCCTCCAGTAATGGCCCCATTAACTGCCATGAGAGTATTTGTAGGAGAAAAGTGATACCTGGAGATTAAGACGTAAAGTTACTAAGTGCATTTTTAGGAACCAGAAAGATTTCTTGGTGAGGAAGTTAATGTTCCAGAGAAATCTTTGTTTATCCGACAGCCTTTACGGCTGTGCTGTTGTCTTCACGCGGCACCTTAATTCCAACCCACCATAAGGCTGTCCAGATGTTTAAAATAAAAGGCCCATTTGGGTATTATCAGAGATTACTGAGAGGAGATAGACAGACATGATGTTTAGCTATGCAACATAAATTCCCAGAGTGTGTGCCATCCAATAAACTCGGCATCCTCACCCTGCTGAAAGCCTAAGCTAATAAATCATAGAAACGAGAGGCAGGTCTTGAATGCAATTTACTTGGAGCCAGCTGTCATTTGGGAGGAAGTTGGGGGATGGAGAGGGGAAATGTGCCTTGTCCAACTGACAGTTTGGCTCATTGAAGGAGGTCTGGAAGATGTGCTTACTTGTCCAGAGTATGCTAATATCCTGCTTAGTTGTACATCCCTAATTCTCTACTGAATCATGATGCTTTTGAGAAAAGATTGGCTAATATTGAAATACATCTTTCTTCAAGATGTTGTATGGTATGCCCAGAAACTATGTCTCCAGCTCTGTTTCTCAATACTCACCAACAAGTACACTGGGTTACAAGGACAGATTTACTGTCATATCACCATAAATTGTCCTTTTCCACTCTCATGTCAGCAGCCAAACTGGGTAACTCACTGGCTAGTATTCCTTCCCCTTATTTGTCAGACCCTAAAATTTTGTTCATACTATTGCTAATACCTGAAATAAATTGCATATTGAATATTCACCCTTTATTCTTTTAAACCTTACTTAAAGTCAGTGGCTTGCTAGGTGAAACTATTATTTTATTTTATCTTTAATGTATATCACAAAAATTCTGAAGTTGTTTTTTTTTCTCAGAAGTTTAAATCTTCAATTAGGCTATGGGAGGAATATTATGTAGACAGAATTCCCCCTCTTGAATTCTCCCAGGAAAGAGCCACAAGTTGAAGTTCCAACAACTGATATTTTCTTTTCTGTATCCTGTTTATATATACAGTAGTTTTCATATTATGTCCCCCTGCTTACACAGTGAATTCCTGTCTTTTGCCTTCCTTCATATCCCCAACCATGCTTTGCTCAATCTCTAGTACTTAGGAGGTAGTTTATAAATGTTTTCTGATTGATTACATTAAATGTGATAAATAGATATGTTTATGGATGTGCACATTAATAAATACATATATACAATTTGAGAGGCAATGCAATGTAATGAATAAAAAGCTGCTCTCCTACTCAAGAAGACCAGGAAGATCACTTCTAAGATTAATACTTGGTTTGAGATGCTAGGAATGTGATTTAACAACTTGATCCTTTAATAACTTTCCATTTTTTCCTCAAATGCCTTCAACCCAAAGATACTAACTTTCTTGTTATTCCTCAAAAAAGAAACTTCAACTCCTAACTACATTTTCATAGTGATCTCGATTAGCTAAAATGCTTTACCTCCTCATTGCTGCTTCCTGGCATCACTGACTTACTTCACGACTCACCTCAAATAAAACGGTTCAGAGTACCTTTTCCACTGTTAGTGCCCCCTCTCTGACATTACTTTCCACTTTCACTGTATATATCTTGCATGCACATAATTGCTTACATATGGTCTCCATAATAGAATGCAATATCCTTAAGGGCAAGACTAGTATTTTTATCTCTTTTTTGTATCCTCAGAGCTGGTACATAGTAAATATTTAAATACTTGACTTCATTTTCTTAGTGTTTCAGAAAATTGTTAAAGATAGTGAGTGGAAATTATGATAATAATACTACAGTTGTAGAGGAAGTTATTTATTTGGTGCTCTATATACCAATGCAATCTGGAAAAAACAATAACAATTACAACTATGACAGAAACAACAAAAACTATCAATCTAAACCTTATATTTCATTAGGAGAGAGGGCTCAAGTGACATTTATTCTAAGTTATATTTAAGTATCCTTTGTTGAATCTTATCATACCTTCAATATCCCACCTGGTTTGCCTGTTGGCTTCTTTTAGTCATGTAAAACTTACTTTTCCCCCAAACAGTCCATTCTGCTTATATTTCATTATTTTAATGTATTTATTATACTGATTATAATAATCCATCCAATTTTAAGTTGTCGATTATTTCTAATCTTTTGCTGTCCTTATTTATTTTCACCAATTGACACTGTACATAAAAATTAAACGACATGTTGGAGTCCTTTGTCTAGGACACTATTACATTGTGCTGATATTCTTTTGATTCTTATTCTCAATGTATTTCCTTGATTATATGTAATACATTCCTTTTTAAACATACCATTGTTGGAAATATATCATACGTTACTTAGAACTACATTAACCTTTCTATTGTCATTGGGTTATGAATAACTAATAATTATTATTGTTTTTCTTTAAAACTGTAGCATTCTTCATTTCAAAATTTACTATTAAATTTACTACTTCTGCATTTGGTGCAAATTTTTTTTAGAAAGAATGGCTTTATGAAAAATAATTTTTGACTGCTTAAACAATTGGACAATTTTTATGTGTATTCCATTTAATTCTTTTTATCTAATTCAAATCTAGATTCAATTTTTTTATCTATTCATTATGACAATCATAGATCCATGTACTGTTGTAATATTTTCATGGACTACATATCCTACTGATTATCATAGTCTAGACAATAAGTATTTTTAAATCCATTTACTTTTTCTTATATGGATTACTAGACTCATGTATTTAAAAAATTAATGGATACTATAGAATAAAAATTTATGAATTCCAAGTTTAAAAATCTTTGAAATGACAAAAGATTCAATGGAGGAAGTCCTATGGGATTTGAATCAATCACATATTTTATCTATCATCCACAAACACAAGCTCTCATCATTTATAGGCCTCCATGCGGGCTATCCTGGGAAGTCTCCATAGCATTGGCAAGAGCATTTGGGTAAAATTAATCTCCCTATTTTATTTCTCCCTTTATCCTTATAATAATAAGTTCATTGAATTTAGTTAGCTGTGTTCTATGGAATCTTTCTGTGTCTTAGCCAAGATATGAGAGAGCTCTTGTTGAAGATCTTGTCTTCTTTGTCACTTGCTTCACAATAAAGATGTGTTTGACTCTAGAAAACTGTCTGTTAAAGTATTCCTATTCTCTTCTTGTATGTTTATCTGGAACACCCTTGATATGAATTGATTAAAAATGTGGGGTAAGAGAAAGTAAATAATCTAGGATGATTCTGAGACTATGAAACTGGACGACACAGGGAATGATGATATCTTTGAAAGATATAGGGATGTTCATATATGAATTTGTTTTAGGTGAAAAGAATATGCAGGAGTAACATTTTGGTCATTTAAAATTTTTCTATTTTTTAAATCATTTGTAGATCATTTACGTAAGGAATTTATAAAAATGAGAAAGTACTAATATAAGTCCATAGTTATTAAGGTCCTTGATATAATTTATTTTAGGTAATAATGTCATCCATAATTTTCCCTTATAAAATTTTTTCGTATATTGTTATCTTGTAAAATAATTGTTAAGTGTTTTCAAGTCGATGTCACTTTTCAGCAAGGATTTTCTCCAGTTCTTACTTAGATATTTTTTCCTTAGAGTTCAATTCCTAAAGCATCAATTCTACTTGTTTCTATAGAATCATAGAGACTCTGGAATTGGAATGCAAATTTTGTGGTTTTATTGTAACAAAATATTTCAATATATCTAGAGATTTACTGATAATAGTTAGTCTAAGCATGCATACTTCATTTGATGTGTTACTCCCAATTGTCTCAGGCAGTTTGCTATGCTCATAATCAACTCTAATTGTCAAGAAGTTTTGTGCAGTAAAAATAAAAATAAAATATTACTACTACTACTAATAAAGATGATCTTTAGTTTCATTGGTGTGGGAAACTCGCAGATGTGGAATCTCCCTTTACTTAAGTAGGTTGACATCTTCTATGTAGTATATATATGTATATACATATATGTATATATGTATGTATGTATGTATACATATATATGATATGTATATATATATATAATGATATATTAGATATATCAGATAATATGCCCAAGGTCCCATTATCTATACAAAGGTGACACTTGCTCTGGGGCCAACTTCTATCCACTACATGATTCTATCTCATGATGAAAATTAAAATGCATGTAACTACCTAAAAGACCAAGATATTTCCAGTTACATACAGGTCAATTAGTTTATGGTAGGTCTGTAATGGCAAGTGAATGACAATAAGAGATATACAACAATGACTTTAAGTATTCTAAGAATAGAACAGAACATGTGAAGGACTGTTGGGAATCTGAATATAATATCAAATCATCATTATCATCCCCTTCATTGTTTCCATCCCAGCTAGCATTTATATGACACTTTTATATATTTATAAAGGTTTTAAAAGTAGAACATAAATATTTTATTTCATCCTCACATCAACCCTAGCAAGCAAGTACTACTATTATCCCCATTTTATAGATGAATAGGCAGAAGTTAATTGACTTGTCCAATAAGAAATAGCTAGTAAAATGTATGAGTCTGGATTTGAACTCACTCAATCTGAGTACAATTTCATCACTCTATCCACTGTGTCATCTAGCCATACCTAACTTACATAGAGATAATACAACAGGTAGAAGGTAACAAGTGCCAGGGAAGAAATCAGAAATCCCAATACTCCAGCTGCTGAAATTCTATCAGTGCAGATGTAGCTTACCAAAAAAAGTAAGCAAACCACAAATATACTTGAAATGAATATGAAGATTTTCAATATGAATAAGTACTATAACAAAAATATAAACAAAATTTTTATAAAGAAGGGCTTCCTATCTCGTTTTTGTGTCTATGGTTTATGTCAAAATTGTCTAGGAGATATAATAATATATTGCAAGACAGCATAGGATAATCAAAAGAAACAACTCTATTACTATTCTTTGATTAGATAAAATTGTATTTAAATTTAAATACAAAAATTGTATTTAAATCAAAAAATCAAATCTAAAATCTTTAAAATAAAAAGTTAATTTTGGGTAGATTATTAAAAAATCTTTACTCAAATTCCACAAAATTTTCCTAATAATGAAATTGATCAATATGCAATGACAATTTCTCAAATGTTTTTAAAAAGATGGATATATTTGGATTGAAATTTTAAAAAATTAGTTTTATGGCATGTAAACAAAATGGAGATATACTGAAACATCATAAGTTTCAGAACATTTGATATAACCATAATAAACAGATGAGCTTTGCTATAATATTTGACAGAAAGTATAAACCCCATTTTGGAACCTGTACAGAATAATACATGAAACAAATATTTCCATGGAGGTACTATGGTAGAATAAGTAGAGCTGATGAGGAATAATTTTAAAGACTCATGTTGAAAACTACTATGATAGAAAATAATTAAAAGATTTATTTGAAACCTATGGAAAAGTACTAGAAAGGTAACCAATACACAGTTGATACATACAACAGAAAAAAGTAAACAATATACTTTTAAATAAGATAATGAAATGGAAAAATAAAGGATAAAAATGAGAAAGCAAATCTACCAACTCCCCCCAAAAGAAGATTGTGCAATAGAAGAAGCACCATAACAGAATTTTTCAAACATTTCTCTCTAAATGACTTTAAACCAAAGTCTCAATTAAATTCTGGAACAGTAGAGCCAACAAGAAGTTGGGATGAGACTTTTTAAAGCCCCAAACAATTTGGAGATCAGAAGGAGAGGTCTGTGACATTGGGGTTAGATTCTGGCCCAGAATGCATGTGGCAGCAACATAAGCTATGGGACTTGGGAATTCTGGAAGCAGGAGCAATGGATTCAAAAGTTCTCAGAGATAGAAAGGGGATTGGGCAATTGGTCAAAAAATTGGTCAAAAAATGATTATAGGGAACCATTGTGTTATTAGTATGAGATGTTTATCAATTTCATTGAATATACACCCTTCCAGGTTAAAGTTCCAGGACAGAGAGTCTGATTTCAATCCCAAAGAATCAGGAATCCTGAGTGGCAACAGGGGATCAAGGGTCCTTCCTAAATATGGATCAGTGTGCAGATCAGAAGAATAGGGACCACATCTCTTCTCAGATCACATCCACTTAGAAGCACAAAAAACCAAACAAACAAAAAAAAAAAACAACTTAGGAACTCTTAAGAACTATCTGTGAAAACAGCAGCACAAAAAAAGACTCAAAGTTGGGGCAATGTCTGTTCCAAAGATGAGAAAATCCCAACTTAGCAAAAAGTCCAAAGTAATAAATTGGCTGAAAAAATAAGCAACTAAAAAAATAATGTAGCCATAAAAATGCTACTACAGTGACAGGAAAGATCAAGACATAAATTTAGAAGATAATATTGTCAAAACAACTAAAAGAAAAGCATCAAATACAAATGCAAACTGAACATAAGATAAACAAGAATTTCCAGAATAGCTGAAAATAAATTATCAGTAATAGAGGAAAAATTATGTAAACATGTGAATAATGAAGATGACTTTGAAAGCAGAATTAATAACTTGGTAAAAGAGACACTTGTTACAATAACTAAAAAATGGAATTTGCAGGAGCCAAGATGGTGGCTTAATAGCAGCAAAAACTGAAACTTCTCTGACTATCCTTCCAAACCGATCTTTAGAAGACACCTCAAAACAACAGAAGTCAAAGCAGGACAAGTGAGAAGTCTTTTCCACTGAACACAACTTGAAAGGTAGGCAGAGAGAAATGATTGTCTTGGGATAAGGGGAAACCAGAAGCAAAACTGCAAACAGAGAAGTGCTGGCCAACCACTCCTTGCCACCTACCATGCCAGATTCAGAATCTGGGTATAAGCTACACCACAAAAAGAGCAATCCAGACACACCCTTTGAAATTCCAGGCTCTGACAGCAGCCTTCAATGAGGTTCTGAAGTCCATAAGAATGCATCTTTCAAGCAGTGAAGACTTAGTTCCAAGGCAAAAAGGAGAAAGAATCAGCAAGCAGCTTTCAGAATTTGCCACTCCACAAGAGAAACAAAAAGGCTGGGAAAACAAGCAAATAGCAAAAGAAACATTTGACCTTTGAAAATGTCTATGGAAGAAAAGAGCAAAGAACAGAACCAACAGGAGATGGTGAGATCTAAGCAACCAATGTGCAAAACCAAAAAAAAAAAAAAAAAAAAAGAACAGGAATTGATTGCAAGCTCTGGAAGAACTCAAAAAGGAATTAAAAAATTAAATAAGGCAGGTTGAAGAAAACTGGGAAAAAGAAATTAAAGTAATGAAAAAAGAAAATAACAGCTTAAAAAAGCAAAAAAAAAAATTGGAGGGGATGTGGCAAAATTGGGACGTTAATGCACTGCTGGTGGAATTGTGAACTGATCCAACTGTTCTGGATGGCAATTTGGAACTATGCCCAAAGAGCAATAAAAGAATGCCTGTCCTTTGATCCAGCCATACCATTGCTGGGATTGTATCCCAAAGAGATCATAGATAAACAGACTTGCACAAAAATATTTATAGCTGCACTCTTGGTGGTGGCAAAAAACTGGAAAGCAAGGGTATGCCCTTCAATTGGGGAATGGCTGAACAAATTGTGGTATATGTTGGTGATGGAATACTATTGTGCTAAAAGGAATAATAAACTGGAGGAATTCCATGTGAACTGGAAAGACCTCCAGGAATTGATGCAGAGTGAAAAGAGCAGAGCCAGAAGAACACTGTACACAGAGACTGATATACTGTGGTAAAATCGAATGTAATGGACGTCTGTACTAGCAGCAATGCAATGACCCAAGACAATTCTGAGGGTATGGAAAGGAGCACTACCCACATTCAGAGGAAGAACTACAGGAGTAGAAACACAGAATAAAAACAACTGCTTGGACACTTGGGTTGATGAGGACATGAATGGGGATGTAGACCTGAAAAGACCACACACATGTAACTATCAATGGGTAAATAAGTCTTGACTGACCACACATAATAAAACCAGTGGAAATGCAAATTGGTTACAGAGAAGGGGGGCAGGGGGTTAAGGGGGTGAAGGGGAAAGTAAAAACATGACTTATGTAACCATGGAAATTTTTTCTAAAAATAAAAAATTATTAATAAGTCAAAAAAAAAAAGCAAAATTGGTCAGCTGGAAGAAACACAAAAATCCAATGAAGAAAAAAATAACTAAAAAACCCCAACAACAATGGAATTGACATACAGGAAAAAGAGGGAAAAATCCAGTGAAGAAAAGGATGGTCCAAATAGAAAAGGAAGCTCAAAAGTCCATGTAGGAAATTCAGTATGTAAAAATTAGAATTGGACTCATAGAAGTTAATTACTTCAAGACATATCAAGAAACAATAAAACAAAATCAAAAGAATGAAAAAATAGAAGAAAATATAAAATACTTAATTGAAAAAACAATTGATCTAGAAAAAGAAATCCAGGAGAGACAATTTAAGAATTATTGTACCACATGAAAATTATTACCAAATCTAAAATAACAAAAACATGACATCATATTGCAAGAAATTATCCAAGAAATCTGGCCTGATATTCTTGAACAAGAAGGTAAAATAGAGATTGAAAGAATCCTCAGATCATCTCCTGCAATAAATTCCCAAATTAAAACTCCCAGGAATGTTATAGCCAAGTTAAAGAGCTCCCAGGCCAAGAAGAAAATATCACAAGAAGCCATAAAGAAACAGTTCAAATAATATAGAGCCTGAGTCAGGATTATACACTATCAGGAAGCTTCCACATTGAAGGACCTCAATGCTTAGAATGCGATATTCTGGAAGGCAAGAGAACTAGTTTTACAATCAAGACTCACCTACCCATCAAAATAGACTATATTCTTTTTTTTTCTTTTCTTTTTTTTTTTAAACCCTTGTACTTTGGTGTATTGTCTCATAGGTGGAAGATTGATAAGGGTGGGCAATGGGGGTCAAGTGACTTGCCCAGGGTCACACAGCTGGGAAGTGGCTGAGGCCGGGTTTGAACCTAGAACTCCCGTCTCTAGGCCTGACTCTCATTCCACTGAGCTACCCAGCTGCCCTAGACTATTTTCTTTAAAGGGAAAGTGTGGTCATTTAATAAAATGGATGATTTTCCAGCATTCCTGAAGAAAAAACCAAACATGAACAGAACATCTGATGTACAAATTCAAAAAAAAGAGAAGCATAAAAAGGTAAATAAGAAAGAGAAAAATTATAGGCTCCAATAGGGTCAAATTGTTTATATTTCTGTATGGAAATATGATATCTGTAACTCTAAAAATTATCATTATTATAGTAGTTAGAAGAAATATACATATACTGACAGCATTGGTATTAAACTGTTTAGGATGATAAAAAATAATCAGTAGGGATGAAAAAGAGGATTGTACTAGGAGAAATTGGAAAAGAGAAGTAAAATGGAGTAAATTATATCATATAAAGAGAAATGGGGGGATACTGTTACAGTGAAGGGGAGGGTGAGAATGGTGACACATAATAAAACCTCACTCTCATTGGAACTGACCCACAGAGAGAAAAACAGTAAGATTCATTGGGGTATAGAATCCTATCTTACCTTACAGAGAACTAGAAGGGGAATAAGAAAGCATGTGGTGGAGTGAAGAGTGACATAAGGGAGGGAGAAGTTGATGGGTGATGATTAAATGACCCTATAGAGAAGTAGGAGAGGAATAGGAAGGAAGGTGGTGAGAAAGGTTGTAATATAAGGGAGGGGAAAGGGGCCAATTATTGAAAGCAAAACACTGGTGTGGAGGGAAAGAGTGAAAGGAGAAAGATCAGATTTAAAAGAGGAAATCAAGATGGAGGGGAATACACAGATGGTAATCATAACTGTAAATTTAAATGGGATGTACTCACCCTTAAAAAGGTAGCAGATAGCAGAGTGGATTAAAAAACAGAATTGCACCATATGCTGTTTACAAGAAACATATCTGAGGCAGGTAGACACACAGAGAGTAAAGGACAGAGGCTAGAGCAGAATCTATTGGGGTTCAACTGAGAGAAAGAAGGGAGGTAGCAATCAGGATCTCAGATAAAGCTAAAGCAAAAATAGATCTAATTTAAAGAGATAAGGAAGATAATTTCATCTTGATAAAAGGCAGTATAGACAAAGAAAAAATACCAGTACTCGAACCAAATAATATAGTATTCAGATTTTTAAAGGAGAAACCAAAGGAGCTTAAGGAGGAAATAGATAGTAAAACTATTCTAGTGGGGGACCTCAATCATCTCTTATTATAACTAGGAAGAAGAAATGTGCTGGAAGAAGTGTAGATCTCATGTCCAGTTAGCTGAGCTTCAAATACCTGTGGATTTTGGGATTTTAAAATAAGATAGAAGAGACTATCTATCAAGACAGCCTAAGATGAGTTAAGATTTCAAATCTGCAGTTGGTGGACAGCTGACAAATAGCCTTTTCTCCCTAGTGCCTCTTTGGACTTACTTGCTGATCAAGGATTTTGTTCTTAGTTCCTGTCAACATCTAGAATCAGCTTGAACCTGGGTCATGAGAATCCCAATCTCCCAGCCCTCTCCAGCCTATGCCAGGGTTTACTGCCTGTCAGCACTTAGTTAAGCAGAGAAACCAACTTGTACTTGACATTTAGTTAGTCTTTCCTCTCCTACTTTCCCACCTGAACAACATTAAATCTGGTTTTATATATTTCCTGTTGTCTCCTCTAAACCAAAAAGAACTCACAATTAAGTTACCTTATCATCCCTGTATCCCTGACTAGTGTGGTGGACAGTTCTACTGCTGTCAGTTAGCCCAGCTTGTATAGTTCTCTGTCACTACCCATTCCCCATATCCCTTGTGTGGTTATATCTAGTATATACATTCATCCCTTTACCTTGTGGGGTGTGGGTGTGTCCCCATTTGTTTCATTCCCTGGCAGGCACCAACCTGTCAGACCCCCTTTTATTTCAATACCTAAGGCAGGATGACTGAAAACAGAGAAAGAAAATTATACACCAATCTCCCTAATGAATATTGATGCAAAAAGCTTAAATAAAATACTAGCTAAGAGGTTACAGCAATATAGCACCCAGATTATTCATTATGACCAGGTGGGATTTATGCCAGGAATGCAATTTAATATTAGGAAAACCATCACCATAATTGACCATATAAATAATCAAGCCAATAAATCACATGATTATCTCAATAGATGAAGAAAAAGTATTTGACAAAATACAACACCCCTTCCTATTAAAAATTCTAAAAAGCATAGGAATACAAGTTTCTGCAACTAAAGCTGCTGTTACAGCTATTCTAAGGCCCACAGATGGAGATGCCTCCATATGCCTTCTGATCCAACCCAAACCCCAATGCCCTAGACCTTTCTGATTTCCTAAGTTATATTTGGGTGGAAAAACGTGTCATTCCAGCCTTTTATTGACTCCACCACTCCAGAATTTAATTTAACAAATTGTATTTAAATTATATGGAAGGGAATGTTGAGAGTGTTCAGCTAGGTTTTTGCTTGGACACTGTCATCATGTTCTGACTCCCCAAATGGAGTTTAAATGCATTTAAAGTTATTGTAGCCAGAATACAATTTGCTCTATATTTGAAGTCCATTTTTAATATTTATTAGCTTGTTACCATCAATCTATTGTATTGTTATCTCCAGATCAGCTAGATGAAAGTGAGGGACACAGTGTACATTATGTTGGGACTAAAGTTAAGAAGACTTGAATTTAAGTCTGGCCTTTTGCCTGAGTTAATTCCTATATAAAATAGGGATAATAATAGTTGTTATGAGACCAAGTAATGTAATATGGTACGCAAAAGTTGCTATGTAAATACTATTTTTATTATTAAGTTTCAGTTTTCTTCTTTATTTAAAAATATTATATACTTAGTAACCATCAACAACAAAAAATTAAATAAAACAAATGCAAAAATTATGTGCAAAATCACATTTTTAAATAGTTTGCTTAAAACATGTTAATTACATACACCCATATATAACTATCCTCTACTTTTGAGTTTCTTTTAGATTTGTTTTTCTTTGATATTTTTATTCTCTTGATATTGTGGCTCTTATTTTTTTTAATGTCATCATAGTCTGTATTATTGTTTTTCTCTCTTCTCTTCGTATATTTTCTTATTTCCTTATATTTATAAGATTTGTCATTCCTAATGACATAACACAATGCATTATATTCAAATATCACAATCTTTTCAGTCATTTCCCCCAATGATTGCATTTGTATTATTTCCATTTATCTTGTCATTGAAAACCAAGCTTCTGTGAATATTTTCACATAGAGAAAGTTTATTAATCTCTCAATAATTCCCTAAAGGTCTAATCCTAATAATGAGATCCTTATGTTAATATGCATGAACAGTTTTACAACTCTTTGTGTATATTTCCATCGTTTTCTAAAAATAATTTACAGTGGCTTTAGAAATGTAATAGGCCTGTTTCTACATGTTCCGATCAACATTTAATTTGATCAACTTAACCAATCTGGCTCTCAGATAACATTCATCACCCATATGATATTTAGCTAGATTGCCTTAGACAGCAGATACAATCTGTTTGTCAGCTCCATCCTCTTTCTAAAACCAAGTTCTTTGTCCATATCCAATAGAACTTTTGTTCTGATGCCACAAACTATCAGGAATCCAAGATTATCTCCATGGTATGATGATTTTAAAGTTAGACTTTTGTAGAATATTTATGCACTCTAAACCATTATTGTCTCACCAGGTACCATTTTTCAATTAAAGGTATGCTCAGGCTTACATGTACAGTTAGCTTCAAGCAGGTAAGGGGTTGGCCCTATGTATGACCTGTACTCAGGGAGCTTCAGAGAAAACAGTAGGGGAGAGGATGATTCACTCTGCTAGAGAATCCAAGAGTAAGCTACTCCATAGTATCAAAATATGTATAAAAGAATAAGTGAAAGATAATTTTTCGCTCCCAATAATTGCTTTAAATTTGTCTACATTGGTAATATAGTCTCTCTTTTTATATTTACTGCTAATTATCTTTTTTTCTCTCTTTTTAAACCAGATTAACTAGTGGTCTATCAAATCTTGTTAAATTTTTTTCATGAAACCAACTCCAATTTTATTTATTTATTTGATAATTTTCACACATTCAATTTTATTGATCTCAACTTTAGTTTTGGGAATTGCTAATTTGTTGTTCAGTTGAGGATTTTAGCTTTGTTTTTTTCTAGTTTTTTTTTTAAATTTCATTCTCAAATAATTGAACTTTTCTTTCTCTATTTTATTAATATAAGCATTTAAAGATATTAATTTTTCTCTAACTGCTTTTGCTGTATCTCATGGGTTTTGGCATGTTATCATTCTCTCTAATGAGATTATTTGTTTCAATAATTTGGAATTTATCCCATTCATTCTTTAAGATTAATTTATTTAGTTTTCAGTTGGTTTTTAGCTTTTCTTTCCGTGGTTCCTTACCATATATTTTTTCTGTTTAATGGCCTGAAAGGAATACAATAATTTTTTTTAATTTTCAACATTTAACTATATTGCTTTCGTGCTCTAATACATGATCAATTTTTTAAAGGTGTAAGATACTACTAAAAAGAGGGAATACTTCTATTTTCATTCAATTCTCCCCAGTTCCTATCATATTTAACTTATCAAAAATTCTATTCATCTCTTTAATTTCTTTATTATTTACTTTTTGGTTAGATTTATCTAGTTTTAAGAGGGGAAAACAACATTCTCTTATTATTCTTATTTTGTTATCTGTTTACACTTGTAACTTATTTATTTAATTTTTCCTTTAGAAATATGAATGCTATATCACTTGATGCACAGAGGTACAATATTGATAATTATAATTCTTATCCGTGGTGCACTATCATATAATATAGTTTCTGTGTACATCCCTTCCAGTTGTATCCATTCTGGCTCCAATTCTGTTAGTGATCATGATCGCTATCCCTATTGAGTTTTCTTATTTTTTGAAAGAACAAAGTAACTCTTTACAAACTTCACAGGAATGTTGTAATGAAAGCATTTGTAAATTTCAATGCACTAAAGAAATGTAATTATTGATAGCTGATAGCAGATAGATGAATGAAGCATTTAATAATTACTAAGTGTGAATGACTGTACTAAACACTGGCAATACACATATAAGGGGAAAAAAAGAGAATCATTACTTTCATGGAGTTTATAATGGGAGAAGATAACACATAAAAGAGTCCTCTAGCAAGGAGGTATAAAATTCCCTGAAGTCAAAAGGGCAGTCTGGACAGAATAACAATTAATTACATGGATAATTTATGAGATAGTCCAAAATAGGAACTCATGTATAAGTAGAATCATAGGGGCAAATGTATACTCAGAGTGAGATATCTTCTGGAGAAGAGGTGGAAAAGTCCAAAGACTTCTAGAGTAAGAGAGTATAGAAAGAAGTAAGTGTGTGGGACCTGGATATTTCCTCAAATGGAAGTCCCAATAAGGAAATTTTGATTCAGGGGAGCAAGCTGCAGGGGTGGAAACATATCCAGGGAGAAAAGGTTGCTTGGTGTCTGTGGTCTAAGAAGATGGATCAGCAATAGTTTATCTCATAACACATTTTATGCCCAATTACCATTTTTGCTCCCAAGTCCTCAGCACTTTCTTTTTGGCAGATTCTTCTGCCTGGGCTACTGTTCACCCATTCTACTGTCTTTTTCTGGATCCAACAATTTTTTATTCATTTTTTCTGGAACTGACCTTAAGTTTTATCTTTAATGATTATTAGACAACATTATTGATTTTTCATATTTAATTTTTGTGTTTGTTCATTTGTACCCTACTTCTATTAAAGAAATCTCACTACACAATTTTCAATAACACATTCATTCTTTCATCAAGGGTTTTGAGCATCTAGTATATATTTTTCTTCAGTAGACTTATTACTACTGCTATTATTGATATTTCTATAGAAACATACATTACTAGTCTTAACATCCTCTTCAGTATCAGATTTCACATACACATTTTGAACTGTACAAGTGCCAAAGAGATCATTCCTAAGTTCAAGGAGATTAAATTCTACTGGAAAACAATGCCTCATCAACCATAGTTTGTTTTAAATGATTATAACAATTAAATCACATTTACAAAGTACTTTTAAAGTTAATAACTATCTCCAACACACAAGTCCTTAATGAATGCTTGTTGAATGATAGATTAGAAATAATTTTCATCTTCCTCCACTTTTTGGACACTGAGATAATTTTTTTTTCTTTTTCTGAGGCCCCAAATGGCAATTCTTCCATTTACCATAATAATTCAAGAATGAATGATAGTAACTCAATAATATTGTCTAAAAATTCTTTCCATTTCCTGGAATATGGTTTATCTAGATCTAGTTATCTCATATTCATTGGTATTATTATTATTATATAATATTTTCCACAGAAAATAAACTGGGACCATCTTGTATCCAGAATAAGAGGTAATGAAATGTCCATGTATTGCTTTGATATGCATATGCTTTTAAAATTCATTATTTATAAAAATATAATGTGTAACATAAAAATAATTCAATGCATTTATTTTTTATAAATACATGATAAATTATAGTAAATATGCTTATCAAAGAAAAACAAATTCTCACATTACCTATGTCCAACAATCATATGTCTCATTCTTTTTATTTTATCTTCCCTCCCCAAGTAGGCTAGTAATATAATACAGGTTTTATATATATTATGATATATATTCTCCATTTACCATGTTGTGAAACAAGAAATACTTTGCTTATAGTGGAGAAAACTCATGGAAGAAATCAGGTGAAGAATGGAATGCTTCAATTTGCATTCAGACTCTGAGCCTGTTATGGGAGGGGATAGCCTTTTTATCATAAGTCCCTTGATGTTGTTCTGAATCCTTGCTTTGTGGATAACAAAGTCAGTTACAGTTGATCATCATATATCATTTTTGTTATTGCATACAACATTCTCCTGGTTCTGCTAATTCCACTTTTTATAACTTCATATATGTCATTCCAGGGGGGTTTTTAAGTGTTCATTTTATTTAACATTTCTTATTACATGACAGTATTCTATAATAATCATATACTGCAACTCAATCAGCCACTCTCCAATCAATGGGTAATCTTCACTTTCCAGTTCTTTGCCATCAGAAAAAGAATTTATATAAACATTTTTCTACAGATAGGATCCTTTCCTTCTAATTTTATCACCTTTGATAACAAACTTAGTAGTGGTATTACTGGGTCAAAAGGTAATACACAATTTTATAACTCTTTGAAGTATTCTTCCATATTATTCTCGAAAATGTTTGAATCAGTTTACAGTTCCACAAACATTGTATTCGTGAACCTATTTTTCTACTTCCCCTTCAACATTTCTCATTTTGTTCTTTTATAATTTTAACCCATATGATAGTATGAGATGGTATCTCAGAGTTATTTTCATTTGAATTTCTCTAATTAATGATGATTTAGATAATTTTTCATGTTAACAAGACTTCTGATATGTTGAAGCATTGTAAGCCAACTGTTAAGGAGGGAATAGATGTAGAAAAATGCCCTTGATAACCCAAATTTATAAAGCAACTGTCATAGAAATATGAAATAATATTAACAGACTTTAGACACATTTTCAGACTTTTGGGCAAGATAGTGATCTTCTAGTACCTCTAAAATCTAGCCAAACAGTAAGTTTTGTGAGGACAGTTATGATTTGGTTTTTAGCTTTGTATTAGACTATTAACATATGAAACTATGCAAATTACTCCTTGAAGAAAATGACTTGATTTGTGGGTCCATTAGAAAGGTAAAAAAATGTGTTATTATCCCCTAAGCATTCTTTACTGAATTAGGGCATGCATGCATACATACATATGTATATCCATTTCTGGAATTTACTAACTATGTGACCTTGAAAAACTTACTCTTCATCTAAAAATCTGAGTTTCCTCATCTGTAGAATGAGAGTTTGTTTATTTGATTTCTAAAGCCTATTTTTGCTCTCATAATCTAGGAATATGTACCCTCATTTCAAAGATTCCTGGTGACTCTGAGACAGTTGCTTCCTTATAAACAGATGGCCACTAATGAGATTGCTGTTGTCCCTTACCTGTAATTTCTAATTATACAACATAAAAACAAATTTACCTTTAATTCAATTAAGTGGTAATGAGGTGAGGTAATAATACTTGAGTATATTACTGCAGATGGGGTTGGGTAGTATTGGACAATATTTGTATTTCATTTGATTCTTTGAGTCATTTTTGAACTCTTTGGAAATGGCATTTTACATTCTCTAGTCAAATGACTACAATGGGCAAAAAGGCAAACATCAGAAAAAGGGAACCATTATGAAAAAAAAAAAACTCAGATGGACCTTTTATGTTTGGAAAGCTTATAATCAACCTTATAATGAAGAAGCAGAGCAAGTTCCCTTTAAGAAAGTCTCCTAACTTTCCTGGCTTCCTTGAAGTCATAGCTAAAATCTTAGCTTCTGTTTTAAAAGGGATTTGAAAAATGCTCATGCCTTACCTCCATTGATTATTTCCAATTTATCTTCTATGTAGCATGTTGTCTTCCCTATCAGACTGAGATCAGAGACCATCTTTTAACTTTCTTTGCATTTCCAGTGCTTAGCACAGTGCCTGGTACTTGGTAGTTGCTTAATACATTTATATAGACTAGCTGAAAAATGCAGAAATGAGGTTAGTGACGAAATAGTTAGTTTGGAAGGGGGCATGTCTGAAAAGAAATCAGGGTTTTTTTTTTGTTATCCTGATCCAAATTAGACTAATTCAAGCAATGTGTGTATCTGCAAAGTGTCCAAGGGGAATTAGATTTGTTCTGTTTGGGCTCAGCAATTAGAATTGTGAGGAATGGGTAGAAACAAGGATACAGATATAACCAATATCTTGGTTATATAAACTTGATATAAGCAATAAACTAAAACATTCTAACCAATAAAATTGTTGAAAAGGAGAATAAGCTGATTGCGCTGGGTGGAGGGGATTTTTCTATTACTTGGTATTTTCAAGTAAAGGCTATTAATAACATTATTGAAGAGAAGAAACTTATTCTAGTATATTCTGTATATTCTGGACTTAGCAATTTGAAATGATCAGACCAACTGTAAGATTCTCTAATCCTATGTATTCAGGAGAATGATAATATAGAAAGAGAGGCAAGAGGTAAGAAAAGAGAGATCAAGGAAGCTTCTTTAGAAAATAGCTGGCGAAACTGCTTAACATCTCAGGGAGTGGAAAAAAAAAACTGGGAGAGAGGGAGAAGGAGAGAATTTTGAACTCAAGGTTTAAAAAAAATGAATGTTAAAACCTTTTTACATGTAATGGGAAGAAAATCAATATTATTATAAACATAAGACAATAGCTTGTTGGTGGAGCCAAGATTTGGTAAGATGAGGAATAAAGTCTAGCTATCTGTTCTCTCTCCCTCTCTACACTTCCTTCACAAAGATCTAGAGGATGTATCAGGTTGAATTTTGAAGGAGAAAATCAAGTAGTCAGAAAGTCATTTTTTTAGGTCAGAGAAACTTAGAGAGATTAATGGAGAGATCTCTTGGCACTGGGGACAGTCCAGCTAGGAACTCAGAATAGTGGCAGATGGTGTTGGGAGCATCTCATTGCCCAGAGAAAAGAGAATTGATACAAGGCATCAGAGGGAGACCCCAGGGGATCCTTGAGCAAGTTTTGGATTCAGGGATGGGTAACATTTGATAGCTCTATCACCTACCACCCAATGCTAGGTCATAAATTCAGGACAGAAAGCAGTGGTCATAAGTATTGGCCCTAAGAATAAGTTCTGGAAACCAAATAGTAGAACTATTACTCTATTCTCTAGAATATAGAGTCTCAGAACAAAAGAAAATTGGCACATAATATTCTTTGAACTGGCAGAGCCTTTCAGTGAGCCAATAATGTCTGAGTCAAGTGTCATTCTGCTAAAACTTCCACTCAAAGGATCTAATAACCTAAACCTTGATCAGAATTCAGAATTCAGATCTGTAGGGTAGTGAATAGACTTCCTCCTGGATCATATAACTAAGGGATCACTTGAAGTTTCCCTGGGCCACTGCTAGAGTTGTGAAAGCACCAGAATGTTGTACAAGAATAGAAGATCAGGTCAGATTTTCCCTGCCCATTCCCTTCTCCAAGTTTGCATCTGCTGATACTAATCAAAAGTCCAAAGTCAAGAAGTATATTAGAAAAATGAATAACAACAACAACAACAAAAGGATCTGATCATAAAGAGCTAAGCTGGTGACAGAGAAACATAAATACAGAAGTAACAAAAATAACTCAAAAATATTTACAAGCAAAGACCATCTCTGCTTTTGCATTGGTTATTTTCCATGCATGAAGTGTTCTACCTCCTCACATCTGCTCTTGAATTCTCCTGGCTTCCTTCAGAACCTAACTCAAATTTTACCCTCCAGGTTCCCTCTATACCTTGCCACTAATATTTATTAAGTTTTCTCTCTTCTGCATATATTTCTCATGTACCTAAGTGTTTCTTTTTTATGTCTCTTTCCATTTGAATATATGTCCTTAGTGGAAAAGAGCTTTTTATCCTTATGTTACCAATACTTAGCACACTTATTGGCATGTAGTAAGAACTTAAGAAATTCCTATTGACTTATTACACAACCACACAGGTAGCCTAAGCCAATACTTTTGTTTTACAGGTAGGGAAAATGAGGCCTAAGAAAGTTAAACAACTCTTCAAGGTCATATAGGCAGCAGAATAGAAGTGGAGTTTGAACTCCTGTCCTTTGACTATAGAGTTAGCCTTCTTTTTCAGGTGGTGTCTTCTTGGGGCTTGAATTAGAAGTTACTCAAGTTCTCTTTAGTTTCTAAAACTTTGTGGTTGCAAGATGCTAGATTCTCAGAAATGTGGCCATTCTTTAAGGAGGCCCTTTTGTTATGGGCATTTAATACCTTTCAAATGAAATAATACCTTTTCAAATGAAAAAGGAGATGACACATTCTCTCTGAGGAGGGTTATTGTCTCTGTGATGCCTTTGTTTCATTTGCAGAGTTGTAGGGTCCTGTGAGTCATCCTGACAGCTACTACTCACTGCCTGCAGAACAAAAGTCCAGGAAACATGACTGTCATCTTAATTCTTCTTCCTGATGTCACTTGTGTGTGCATGTGCATATCTATATGAATGATTTCCATTTCTTTGTTTATGAAAAATGCTTTCAGGAAAAACTGAATGACGTAAAAGACCATCCTTATGAAATGTAATTTATACCTAAGAAGGTGTTTGAGATTTATTCATTACTCTCATCTGTCCCATGGCATTGTTTGTCTTTTCTTGTTTTATAGGAGACTGGTAGGATAGAGAAATCTATTACATTTTGATTCTTCCTGCCAGACACTGAATACCCATTCATTAATTCATCACTTAAGTATATTACTATAGAGTGTATGTATTCTCTGTAATGCACTATGAGAGATACAAAGATAAATAAAAAAGTTTCATGACCTAAAAATACTTACCTTATATTTGCAAGTACTCATATTTTAAAGTCCAGTTCAGTAATGAAGGATGTCTCTTTTCTCAATATGTTTGTGGGTTTTTTTTGTCTGTGTACTAATAAATTCACAACTTTGATATATGTATCATTAACATTTAAGACAAGGTCATAGGTATTGTAGAAACAGTCTTTTGATTGATTATGTTATCGTCTAGTTGAAAAACCTTTGCCAGGCTACTCTTTAGAGTGACATTTGAGACTTTTCAAAATTCCCAGGTTCCTGTCACATTATTACCTTTCCTATAATAATGTTGCAATCAGTTTGGAGGATTTACTATTTGCTACATCTGAAAAGATCCTCCTATTTGCTATTCTCATACACAGGAATTCAAAATCCATTCTTCTAGACCTAGATTAAATGCCATTTCTTTCATTAAACAATGATAAATGATTCTTAAATTATGTTTTGCTTGATCTCTCTAATTTCAAGAGATCATATATAAAGAACTTTGTGAAGCTTAAAGTATTATTCTTGTTTGTATTACATTCTATTCTGAGTTCAATAAATAGTTTCATAATTTCCAGAGGACACTAAATACTATTTTTTCTGGAAAGGGGGCGGTAGGCCAAAAAAGTTTGGGAACCACTGATATAGATCCTACCCACCCTCTACTTCTTTAGATCTCTCAGGCTCCCTTCACCACCCAGGGATTCAGAGACCTAAAGAGCTAGGGAGATTCGGAGACCTAAAGATCTAAGGACCAAAAGACCAAAGACCAAAGACCCCCTCCAGGTCGCTGTTAGGGGTATTTATACTCCTAGGCCAACCGACTTCACTCCTGGCTCACGGCATCTGGGAACATTCCAGTCTCTCCAGCTGCCTCCCTTGTCAATCAAGGTGACATCCATCATTTCCTAGGATTTGAATATAACAGTTTGTACACCAAAGAGATAATAAGGAAAAATATTTGTATTAAAAATATGTATAGCCATGCTCTTTGTGGTGGCCAGAAATTGGAAAATGAGGGGGTATCCATTCATTGGGGAATGGCCAAACAAATTATAGTATCTGATGGTAATAGAATACTATTGTGCTGAAAGGATTATGAACTGGAGGATTTATATGTGACCTGTAAAGACCTCCAAGAATTGGTACAAAGCAAAAGGAGCAGAACCAGGAGAACATTGTACATAGAGGCTGATACTCTATGGCATAATTGCATGTAATAGACTTTTCTACTAGCAGGACTTCAATGATCCAGGACAATCTAGAAGAACTTGTGAGAAAGAACACTATCCACATCCAGAGAAAGAACTGTGGATACAGAAATGCAGACGAAAACATATGATTGATCATGTCATTTGACGGGAATGTGATTGGGGTTTTGATGTTACTCTATTGAAAATACGAATAACAAGGAAATAGGTTTTGAACAATGTATAAGCCAATGGAATTTCTTGTTAGCTTTGGAAGTGGGGAGTGAAGAGGGGTGGGAAAAATCATGATTCATGTAACCATGGAAAAATATTATAAACAAATAAGAAAAAACAGAATTTGGTAAGACTTCTTTGCTTATTTTGTCAAATAGTTTGTATAGTATTGTGATTAGTTCTTTGAATGTTTGATAAAATTCACTTGCGAATCCATCTGGCCATCAGAATTTTGTCTTAAAGAGTTCCTTGATGTGTACTACAATTTATTTTTTGGAGATGGGGTTATTTAACTATTCTTTTTCCACTTTTGTTAAACCTGGCATTTTAAATTTTTGTAAATATATACTCATTTCACCTAGATTATCATATTTATTGCCATATAATTGGGCAAAGTAGTTTTTAATAATTGCCTTTATTTCATCTTCATTATAGGTGACATTGCTCTTTTCATTTCTGATACTATTAATTTGATTCTATTCTTTCTTTTTTATTAGATTTTGAGTACTTTATTCATTTTATTTGTTGTTTTACTGTACCAGTTCCTAGTCTACTTCATTAGTTCAACAATTCTTTTACTTACAACTTTATTAATTTCTCCTTTAATGTTTAGGTTTTCAACTTAGTTTTTCTCTCGGGATATCTAATTTGTTCTTTTTTTAATATTTTATCTTGCAAGTCCAATTCATTGATATCCTCCCTCCCTATTTTATTGATATACATTTTCCCATCAGTACTGCTTTGGCTTAGCCCATAGATTTTGCTATGTCATCTCCTCATTGTCATTATCTTCAGTGAATTCAGTAACTGTTTTGTTTTTCTTTTAATTTGTTCTTTGAGCCACTAGTTTTGAAGCACTAGATTATTTAGTTTTTAATTAATTTTAAATTCACCTCTTCATGATCCCTTACTAAATATGTTTTTAATCACATTATGATCTGAAAAATTTGCATTTATTATTTTTCCTTCTCTGCATTTTGTTTGCAATGGTTTTATGCCCCAGTACATGTTTGATCTTTTAATATATACATATTTAATATACACATATACATTAGCTGCTGAAAGAAGATACATTTCTTTTTATTCCTGTTCAGTTTTCTCCAGATACCTAACTCTAATTTTTCTAACATTTCTTTCACTTCCCTTATTTCTTTTTAAATTATTATTACTTTTTGATTCATTTAGATCTGATACAGGAAGGTTGAGGTCCCCTACCAGTACAGTTTTACTATTTATTTCCTCCTTAAGCTCCTTTAGTTTCTACTTTAGAAATCTGAATGCTATATCATTTGGTGCATAAATGTTTATTATTGATATTGATTCATTGTTTATAGTATCTTTAGGAAGATGTAATTTCCTTCCTTATCTCTTTTAATACAATCAATTTTTACTTTAGCTTTATCTAATATCATAATTGCTACTTCCACTTTGTTTTTTACTTTAGATGTTGCATAATAAAATCTGCTCCAGCCTTTTACCTTTAATCTGTATGTGCTTCATTCTGTCTCAAATGTGTTTCTTGTAAACAATATATAGTAACATTCTGGTTTTAATCCACTCTGCTATATTCTTCCATTTTATGGGTGAGTTCAACCCCTTCACATTCAGAATTATGATTATTAATTGTGAATCACCTTCCATCTTATTTTCCTCTTTAGATCCTGCTCTATTCCCTTTCACTCTGTTCACCCTCACCAGTGTTTTACTTTTTATCATCCCCTTACTTCCCCCTCCCTCCAATTACTTCCCCTTCCCTTGTCTTATTCCCCTTCTACCTCTCTGTATGGTGAGATATAATTCTACACCCAAATGAGTATATTTGTTTTTCCATTTCTGAGTCAGTTATGACGAAAGGAAAGTTTGTTCATTGCCCATTACCACCCTTATCCTCCCCTTTCCATAATGCTTTTTCATGCCTTTTTATGTTATATAATTTACCCCATTCTGTCTCTCCCTTCCCTTTTCTCTCATTGCAATCCTTTTTTTCACCGCTCAATAATTTTATTTTATCACATTTATACACATATCATATCATTATACATCATATACATCATATAATCATAATCAGCTTATTTCCTCACCCTTTTTCTAAGTATATTCCTTCTATCAGATCTACTACTAAGGGTAATTTTTGAGAATTACAGATACCTTTTCTCCATTTAGAGATACATACGATTTGACCATATTGAGTCCCTTAAATTTTCTCTTTCTTATTTACATTTTTAGGCTTCTCTTGGGTCTTGTGTTTGGACTTCAAATCTTTGGCTTTGGTCTGGCTTTTCCCTCAAGAATGCTTGGAAAAATTCTCTCTTATTGAATGTCCATTTCCCCCCTCAAAGAATATACTCAGTTTTGCTGGATAGGTGACTCTTGTTTGCAAACCTATATCTTCTCATCCTTGTCCTCATCCTCATCCTCCTCTCCTTCTCCTTCTCCATCTCCTTATTCTTCTCCTTCTCCTTCTCTTTCTCCTTTTCCTTCTCCTTCTCCTTCTCTGCCTCCTACTCCTAGAAAATAACCAAACAATCCTACAGTTGCCCTATGCCTAGAAGCAATCACAACATTATTTACTGCTATTTGTGCAATTACACAAAATACTCTTACCACAAATATTCTTTTTTTAAAAAATCCTTACCTTCTGTCTTAGGATCAATACTAGGTATTGATTCCAAGGCAGAAGAGGGGTAAGGGCTAGGCAATGGGGGTTAAGTGACTTACCCAGCGTCACAAAGCTAGGAAATGTCGGAGACCAAATTTGAACCCAGGACCTCCCTTCTCTGGGTCTGTCTTTCAATCCACTGAGCCACCCAGCTGCCCCAATTACCACAAATATTCTATTGCTTGTGTGAAAGGAAATTCCTGTTTCTTTGTCTATTCTGAGTTTACACTTCTAAAAAGGGAACCCTTTATTCTCTTTGCCTAGTTGGAGTCAAAACTTTGGTTAATAATAACTTAAGTACCTCTATGTAGTACCTCACTACATCATGAGGACAGGATTAATTTTCCTTTGTCTACCTTTTGATTGAATCAAGACAAGCTTGAAATAAATGGAGGATCTTGGAGACCACTTAGTGAATTCAAACCCTATTTAGTGCTAAGTAAGAACCCAGTAAGATACTTGGAGAGCTCCACCCTTTTTTCTAACTCAAATAGCCAGTTCACAGGATCAGAAATCTGTGACTTCTAGGAAGAGAATTAACAACTTTAAAAGTGAGAAGTCCATTTCACAGACACTGCCCCTGGGCAGTGCTGGAGAATTTGGAAACTGCGATTGGCCCCTGTGGAAAGGGGCAGAGACAGGAAACCACCATGAAATCCATGAAATCCTTGGATTGAAGCAGTCTCCTGAAGTTGAGACTCTTGGGAGAGTGTCTTCTGGAGAAGGGGACTTCACTGGAGACTGAATCCTGGCTTCAACTTAGATTCTGACTCCTGAACTACTTCACTGGGTCAGTGAAAGGGCTCACTACTTTCCTAGTTTCCTAAGAGACTAGATTCCTTCTTGGAGGAGGCCTCACAATTACTCACTACTGACCCTCCTGGTAGAGCACTGGCATAGGTATTTTGATTAACCTCTCTCACATTTCTCTACTTTATTGTTTCTCCTCTATTTTGCAAATAAACTTCTAACATGAGATATAATAACTTCAGCAACCACGTAATTTCACATAATTTAAGTCTAACCACTAAATTTAAACTTTACACTTGCCAGTGGTTGATTTAGTGCTCAACTTTTACTCATTCACAGACAGAAGCATACATATGACAACGTATTCCTCAGTCCTCTGAATTGGCCAGGAACTCAGCTTGCTTACTGTCCCCACTATCACCATTACAATTATTATCCTGGTCATGGACATTTTCCTTTCATTCATCATCTCTATTTTTACCACAGTCACCTTCATTCATTGTATACAAACACATATGTATGTATGTATGTACATATATATATATATATATATATACACACACACACATATATATAGCACCATGTAAAAAGTATTGTGCCAATACTGAGAATGATGGGATGAGGTTCTTGGCCTTGAAAATATCACTCTGGAAAAAAAGTACAATCACTTTTTAAAGTGTTCTATACAGGAATTTAAATAACTAGGCTTTCTGTATTGTTTTTTCATCAAATGTGCATTAAGTTAAGCAGCATTTATTGGAAATCACTGGTAGCAAGACATATTATTTCAAAATGGTATGTACCACCCTTAACTGTAATAGTAATTAAGTGATTTGAAAAAGTGAACCATTAAAACTGAGACTTAATTAAAGCTCATGAAAGCCTTAGCACAAATGGGCAAATGCCATTAGTTGAAAAAGTCCAATTAAATAAAACATCCTCTGGCAAATCTTCCTGAAGTTTGGCTGCCCTGTACTGGACTGAGGCTCAGCAATGATATAAAATCCAAACAAAATTGTCATCAACAGGAAAATGGCTTCTCAAGTTGGACTATTTGATACTATTGTTTATAGTTGTAAATCTTGCTGACTTACAGGCATGAAGAATTTCTGAGATAATATGATGTTGAACATTAAACATTTGTATGAAGTATCTATAGTCAGGGACAAATGCATTCATCTTCTTTTCCTTCTTTGAAAAAAAAGTGGTAATTTTTTCACCTAACACAAAGATAGTGGAGGGTAAGGTTCCTAGAGGGGTTTGGTTGGCAACATAGTCTTTAGGGTAGACGTTCTGGGAGAGGGACAAGCCTCTCTCCTATTGACCTTGCTCTGAATTGTAGGGTGAGGTCAGAGTCTTTAAAGAGGTGACAAAAGTGATGGAATCATGCATTGTGTCAGTCAAGGAATCAAAATGACACTGTGTGGTAGAGACCAGTGAAGTTCAAGAACTAAAGTTGTGTGTCTTTAAATTCTCCAAAGACTATGTTGTTGCTCTATTCAACATCAAAAGATGTTAGTACCCTTTAACAAAGTCCTAATCTTCCAAACTTTGTTACAACATTCTCTTCCCAAAGTTTCTTCTTCTACATTAACATAATTGAAACTAGTAAGAGCTAGAAAGACTTGGTGTTAGCACATTCATCTAGGTATCTTCCAGCTCTAACATTCTATTGCTAACATTTAATGTCAAGTACAAATGGAGGACATATCTATTGTAGTGGAGAAAATGTATTTAATGCCAAGAAATTCACATTTGAGTTCTAGCCCTGGCATTCATTGGATAACAGATTAAGGAATATAAATCTAGTAGAGACCTTGAAGTTAAAAATTTCCAACTTCCTTGTTTTACAATTTAAGAAATCATGGCTCTGAAAGAGTAACTGATTTACCAATAATAGAACAGGTAGTAGATAGCAGACATGGGGTTCAAACCAGTTCCCCTAACTTCAAACTCTTTCAAAGGTAACACACAGACTTCCTTAAAAAATATTGGATAAGTAATTTTTCCTCTTTCTGCTTCAGTTTTTGCTCCTGTAAAATGAGGGTAGCCAGCTTATTTGAGAGTCAGAACTACAAATGCTTAAGTCTCATTTCTGTAACATACTGGGTGTATGACCTTGGGCATGTCCATTTGATATCTCATAGCCTCAAAAAATCTTCTCAGACTAAAGGTGAATAGTAGGTGCCTATCTGTTTGAGTAGAAGGAGATTCTTTCCTGGATTTTTTGTATAAAATGACATAATAGAGCTGGTCTAAAAAATGCTCATCACATATTTTACAGAGTTGTAGTAATACTTAAGTGAGATACTTTGTGTAAGATCTAGTAAAATATTCCAGTATCATTATATTAGTAAATGATTACAAATTAGAATAGTATAAAATATGTCATCCTTCTTTGTATATCAATTTCATAATATAAAGTGAAATTTAACCAATATTTCTTGGCAATATGTTGCTAGGAGTAAGAATGGGTTTGTATGGTTTCATCCACACACTTAGACACATACCATGTGTCCAAGAACATATGATCCAAGAAAGTGGCTATCTGTGTGCTTTCTGGTAATGAACTCTGGTGGGTGATGGCAAGTGTGCCCACAGAGAGGGCTCTGTGTGTCTTTTTTTGGCACCCAGCCATAGGTTTGCCATAATGGGTATAGGGTAACCCTGAGTGAAGCAATCTTCTCTTTTCAATGAAGGTCAATTTCTTCTCTGAAAATTAAGATAGAAAGCTGTCTAAAGGACTGAAAAATTAAATTCTTTGTTTCAGGTAACTGAAGTAGTACATGTCAGACGCTGAAACTGAATCCAGTTCTTCCAACTCCAAGGCAAGTTCTCTACTTACAATGAATTCCTGTCTCTATCACTAAATATACATTAAATATCAAAGAATAATGGTAGGATAATAATTTATCCCAGGATAATTTCTATTGGAACCCATAAAATGATGAAAAGTATTAGAAAATAATTTTAAAATTCAAATTATTAATCTATATTTATTAATGCCTATTAATACATGAAGCAAGAGGATATATCCCCTTGTAATGCAAGTCTAACAAGAGAGATGGTGTGCAAACAATTGTGTATAACCAAGATGTATTTGACAGGAGGAAGTTAGAATTAAGGTGGAACTTAAAGGAAGCAATGAAGCTAGAAGAAAGGGAAGAAAAGAGAGAATTTTCCAGGCATGAGAGAAAGCCAGTGAAATTGTCCAGCATCAGAACATGGAATGTCTTATTTAAGGAACAGAATGGAAACTAGTATCACAGAATCCCAGAGTATAATAGAGTATTATAAATTCCAAGAAGCCTGAAAAGATTTGGATGGAGAGCAAGTTATGGAGGCCTTTGAATGGCAAAGAGAGGATTTCGTGTTTGATCAGAGAAATGATAGGAGCCAATGGAATTTATAGAATGGCGGTGATTGGCATGATCATATTTGTATAAGATTTTATATTTATCTTTATTAAGTCCAATATTTATAATTTCTATTCAAATTCTCCATTTTTGAGAAAATTATTTTTGATTAAAGGTCTCATTTTAAAACTCATATCTCTTGTAATCAAGTCTGTTCATTTTTTACTCATTTTTTTTCCTGCTCCCTGAAAAGCAACTATTAATGAGGATTTTACATTTGTACAGCCTCTTTACATTTCAGGAATAACTTCCTCTACAACATAGACACTGAGAGTCAGCTTGTTGGCATAAGGAGTAGAGCACTGAAATCAAGAAAACCTGGCTTCAGTATTATTGCAGACATTTCCAATTTGCTTCTTGAAAGCCATCGAGTAAGTCAGTTAGTTTCCCTTATCCTGGTTTCTCCTCTTTAAAATGAGGGGAATGAACTTGATAACTTCTGAGGTTCCTTTTACCTTTAAATATGTAACCTCCTAGAAGTACTTACGTGGAATGGTGTACAAAGCATGCAGCCAGGTGTCAGGAAGACCTGAGTTTGAATTTGGCTCCAGACACTTACTAGCTGTGTAACCCTGAGCAAATCAATTATAATCAATTTCCTCCTCAGCTAAAAAATGGGAATGATAATAACATGTGCCCCCTCTAGGGATGCTATAAGAATAACATGAGATCCTATTTATAAAGTATAATGCCTGGTACATAGTAGGTGATATCTATAAGCTATTAGATAATTTAATTCATTTCTCTTTTTATATACTTACAATTTTTCTCCAAGATTACATGTCAATGCAATTTTTAATAATCATTTTCTGACATTTTATGATCCATGCCTTTCCTTTCCTCCCACTCAGCTCCCCCTAATGTGACAGGCAATGTGATATAGGTCATACATATATTATCATGTCCATCATATTGTGAAAGAAGACACATATTACTTACACTAGAGAAAAATTCATAAAGTAAAAGTAAGTAAAAATGGTGGGCAATCTTTTTCACCCTGAGTCCCTTGGCATTGTCCTGGATCTTTTTACTGTTTGTAATAGTTAAGTAATTTTCAGTTAGTATTGTTGTTACTGTGTACAATGTTCTCCTGGTTCTGTTTACTTCACTAATCCAAATGTTTTTTGAAGAAGAAATAGACCCAGAGAGGTTTGCTATCCACAGTCACAACATGGCAAGTGAATACTAGAGACAAGATGTGAGCTCATCTTTTCTAATATAGAATTTACTAATGCCTTTCTATTACATTGTATTGACCTTCAAATCTTAGATATAAAGAGTTCTCTTTGACAATGTAATTCCCCAGGGAAGGATTATCCTTTTCAAATTATTTGCTTTCAAGTATTCTACTTTCCGGTCAAATTGTCCAAATTGATATAGTCAAAGGCCATGCCTTTGTATGGCTTGTACCCTATTCCTTGGATGCATTCCTTCTAGATCTTTATTTTAAAGAAGTTTTAACTCCTTTTTGAGGTCCAACTATAAGTTCTGTCTTCTAAAACGGACCTTTCATAATTCCATCAGTTGTTAGTAATTTTCCAACTCCAATTATTTTCATTTGACTTTTAAAATATTTTGAGTGAATGTGTTTATATGCCTTTGCATATATGTGTGTGAGGGTCTGTGGTGGAAAAGGACTTAGTCTCTCCAAACAATGTAATGATGCAATAAATTGTAAAGAGACTCATCTTTTCCGGAAGTATGAGCGAGAAATTATTTGATTAAATTAGAAGGGCAAGTGGTCAGTGATTGGGGAAAATGACCACATTCATAGGGAACTTTAAAAAGCTTAATTGGATAATTCCTCAAGACAACTGAAGAGTTTTAAGAGTTAAAGTGCTCCTGGTAGGGTAAGGTACTTCTCCCTGAAGCACTCCTCTACCTAAAAAGGTTATCACATCTTGCAGTAGAGCTACTTGACCACTAGGGGACATTTATCAATCAGGCTGCAGTTGGGACAGTTGTTCCAGAATTAGGAAGAGTACTAGACAGAGGGAGGTAGAGGCCCTTTAAAAGGACCAGTATATGTGCTGGAGTCTCTCCAAGCAGAGCAACTCTGTCCAGTGAAATGAAGCAACTAGAAGTTTGAAAGGCTAAAACATCAATAATTATGCTCTAATTTTTAAAATTACATCAACATATTAGAAGGGGAAATAGATAAACCATTTAGAAAATTTAAGCATTATCATTTCTTGTTCCATCTCTATAAAGGAATGAGGAAGATGCTTTCTTTCATATTACTTTTTGGGCCCAATCTGGATAATTATACTTTTATAGTATTCAATGATTATTACTTTGAGTTTGGTCAGAGCATATGTTATTTTCCTGGCTCAGCTTATTTCTTGTAGTTTTAGTACACATAGGTCTTCCTGTAAATCTCTCTGGATTCCTCATTCCACATGACAAAAATATTACAATATATTCATGTACTATAGTTAGTTAAACTATTCTCCAATAAACAAATCATACTTTTAAAACATTTTTATTATTATTTTTTAAAATCCTTTCCTTCTATCTTGGAGTCAATTCTATGTATTGGGTCCAACACAGAAGAGTGGTAAGGGTAGGCAATGGGGGTCAAGTGACTTGCCCAGGGTCACACAGCTAGGAAGTGTCTGAGGCCAGATTTGAACCTAGGACCTCCCATCTCTAGACCTGGCTCTCAATCCAATGAGCTATGCAGCTGCCCCCCATGCTTCTTTCTAAAAGACCAAGACATTAGTGTGGGTACATAGATCCAATTATATATATATATATATATATATGAAATTAATATAATTAAAAATATATGTATATATATGAAATTAACTAACAATCACGTCTTTTTCTCTCTCTCCTATCTCCTAAGGAAAATAATCAAAAGAAAACAAAATCCATGTAACAAATATGAATAATAAAAAAAACAAATTTCCTGCTGTATATGTCCTCCCAAATATGTTTTCATTATATATGCTTAGTTTATGACTCCTTTGTCAGGAAGTAGGCATCCTACACCATTTTCAGTCTGCTGGCATTATGAGTGGTTATTGCATCACTCTTAAAAATTTTTTTTAATTCTTCTTTTTCATAACACCATTGATATAGTTGCTGTAGTATAAGTTCACTCNCCTATATATCTATATATCTATATCTATATCTATATATTCCCCTCCCATTTGGGAAAAAAAACTGAAAGAAAAATTCCCCCAAGGAAAAAGTCGAGTAACAATATTTTATGGTGACATTGTTTAGCTTTGTTTTCATTTGTGTAATTAGTTTATATGTGTAGAGGTTGGGGATGTTAAAATGTTTATCCAGGAAAAAGCACTATCTCTAGAACTTACAATTTAAGTTCTGGCCTTGAATCTGCCATTAATTAGCTATGTGTCTCTAGTCTTAAGATCCCCCCCCCATTTGTAAAATTAAAGTTTTGGACAAGATTGTATTCAAGCATCCTTCTAGCTCTAACATATTATGTTTTGATATTTTGTCTAGAATTAAACTTTTTCAAATCCTTTATTTTTCAAATGAGTAACTAAGAACCACAGTTCGTTTTATGGAAGATCATAGCAGTATTGAGTTAGAAAAGCAAGAATTTTTACTTGTGTCTCTTGATTCTGTAATTGAACACTTTCCACTATACCATCTTCTCACTATTATATTTCACTGTCAATATCATGCTTAAATTTATCTTTAAACTGTGTCCTACTATGTATCTACTGTGCTCATTCTGTTCTATTTTTATCCTTTTGTGCTTAAAATTTCCAAAGAATTATATGATTGAAGAACTACATAATCACAGCTACAAAACATTTTTCACATAAATAAAATCAGATCTCAATAACTGGAAAAATATTAATTGCTCATTGGTAGGCCAAGTAAGTAAAATAAAAATGATAATCCTTACTACATTAATTTGTTTATTTAGTGTCATAGCCATGAAACTATCCAAAAATTATCTCACTGAGCTAGAAAAATATAATAAAATTCATCAGGAAGAACAAAAGACCTAGAATCTCATAGTAATTGATTAAAAAGTAAGTAGGAAAGTGGTATAGATGTAGCAGATCTCAAATTATAGTACAAAGCAATAATTATCAAAACAATGTGGTACTGGCTAACAAATGGTGTGGAGGACTAATGGAATAGACTAGATACTCATCACACATTGGTAAATGACCATAGTAACCTAGTATTTGACAAACCCAAAGATCCATACTTCTGGAAGTAGAACACATGGACCAAACCTTCTGGGAAAATTGTAAAACAGTGAGAAAAAAAATAGTCATAGGCCAACACTTCATGCCATATAAGGTAAAGCAAAAATAGATGCATGATTTAGAAATAAGGGGTGATACCATAAAGAAATTAGGGAGCACAAAATAAAAATTTTCTTCAAAAACAAAACTTAGTTGCACCAAAATGAAAAGGTAAAGAAAATAATTGGGAAAAAATTTTATAACATGTCTCTCTGACAAGGGCTTCATTTCTCAAATATATAGAAAACTGAATAAAAACTGTAAACAATACAAAGCATTTACCAACTAAGAAATGGTCAGGCATAGAATGGTCATCTCTCATGAAGAAATTAAAACTATTTTTAGTGATATGAAAAAATGCTCCAAATAATTACTAATTAGGGAAATGTAGATTAAAACAACTCTGAGGTACCACTTCATGCTCACAAGACTGGTTAACATGACTAAAAGGGAAAATGATAAATGCAGGAGGAGATGTAGAAATATCAGGACACTAATGCATTGTATTTGGATTTGTGAACTGCTATAATTATTCCAGAGAGCAGTCTGTAATTATGTCTAAAAGTCCATAAAACTATGCAAACCCTTTGTTCCAACAATATCACTTCTAGGTCTGTATCCCAAGGAGATGGTAAAGGGAAAGAACCTAGCTGTACAAAAATATTTATTGCAGCTCCCTTTGTGGTGGCAAAGAACTCGAAATGGAAGGGATGTATATCCATTGGAGAACTACTGAACATATTATTATATATGCTTGTCATAGCATACTTTTGTGTCATAATAAATGACAAAAAGGTTATCCACTATCCTAGAAGGAACGGACAGAGCCTGATCGCAAGTTGAAGCATTCGATTCTTAATTTTATTTCCTCCATTAATTTTTCTCTAATGAAAGTAATGTGTCCTTTTTCACATCACGAACAGGGAAATATGCTTAACAAGATAACATATGTACAACCTTTACCTGCATTCTTGGGGAAGAGTGTGGTTTTGAAGACAAGAGAACATAGATTGAAAGATGTCAGAAAATAGTTATTAAAAATTGTATTGATATGAAGGTGGGAAGTGAGATCAATGCAAGATTGATAGTTTGACAGAATAAAGACAGAGTGAAGAATAAGGGACCACTGTGACGATGGAGAATTGGAGGGGCAAAAAGTTAAAAGATCAAAAGATTAAGATTAAGGGTATGAGTGCAAAGTTCAAGATCTTGGAAGTAGAAACATAGACAATGAGAAAGTCTAAGAAGGAATGGCCAGTGTAGAAAGAACTACTAGTTGAAGAGACTAATGAATTTGGAGAGTCTCAATTTTTCAGTTCCTCAAGATAGAGAGACATATAAAGTCATATAGCGACATTTCCTGAATGAGACATGCTGTGAATACATATTGGGAAGATCAAGATATCTTGTACAAGTTAACTTTGATTCAACTTCACTGTTCTTGGATGCTAACCTTCTTGTTAGTTCAGTCCAGCCCAGCCAAGCCCTTCTTGTCATCATGTGTCTTATGGACCTTATTCAGATAAGCAAAAGAAAAGAAATGGAAGGGCAAGGTATGGATTTCATGGAAATGTACGAGGGAATATAACAGAAAATAAATGCTGCAAAAAAAGGAATTATATTTTAAATTCTCTGAAAGGCAAGAAAATGTGATTACCTCCCCCAATAATAACACTCCTGCTTCCTTGTCACCTGACTGAATGGCTGACAAGTCTGCCTTAGCAGCAAATGCTTGGCAATGGGGACGCAATTGTGTGTGTTATCTGCCTAAGATTCTTCTTTGGGATATCTCCTCCACCTATACTGTCATTTCTTTTATTTATTAGTGATCATGAAGAATGATGAGGAGGAATATATTTTATAACCCTTAATTTTTCCCTAGGGTGGGAGATGAAAGGAAGAAAGGTCCCTAACACAACTCTGGGGTAGGATTTTTTAATTACAGAGAGGATAAGACACTTCTAAAGGAATACTTTTAAAATGGAGATCATTGTGATAATAATAGCACAATAGTTTTTCATCTGTAATTTCTAGGATCAGTGGGTGGATTGTAGAGAGTTGTAAAGATGAAAGGAGTACAGGGGGAATTGTATACATGACTCATGTCTTGTAATTTAAGATTTATGAGCATTAAATAACTTCATTTATTTTTCTTCTTTTTTTCTTCCCTTTCAGTTTCATCCTTACTAGTTTAGAAAGCTTCCTTCCACACCACACTGCACTGTGAATGTGGGTCTTTATCCCAGAAGACAAGCCTAAAAGACCATAAGATATTACAAGTCTAGCTAAGATATACAAGTTTCATTCATGGAATTAACTTTGAGTCAGATTCCAAAGACCAATAAAATAGCTTTTTCTAAAAAAACTGGTCATCAGGTAATGAATTTTGTTGGCCACTGCATCCTTTCCAAATGTGAATCTTAGGAAAAGAGAATCCTTTGATAAAAAATGATCCATAACCATATTAATCAAACTACTCAAAATTATTTTATTATAGAATTAGAAAAATTAATGAGAAGATTCATCTGGAAGAATAAAAGGACAAGAATATCAAGAGAATTAATGGAAAAATATTCTGAAAATAGGTGGTCTTGCCAGTACCAAATAGTCATCAAAACAATCTAGTATTGGCTAAAAAATAAAATGGTGGATCAAAGGAATATCCAAAATAGAGGTAATGAATATAGAAATCTAGTTTTTGATAAACCTAAACATCCCAGCTTTTGGAAAAAAGAACTCATTCTGACAAAACTGCTAGGAAAACTGTAAAACAGTATGGTTAAAACTAAGTATAGGCCAGTATTTCATACCCTGTACCAGTGATGGTGAACCTTTTAGAGACTTTAGAGACTTAGTGTGCGAACTGCAACCTTCACACTGCATTTGAGCCCCACACCTTACCTCAGACAAGGGAGGGAGGAAGAACTCCCATTGGGCTGCTGGGCAGAGCAGTAGGTTATGTGAGAAATGTCATTAGGCGTGTGTATGGAGAGGGGAAATGGAGCAGCTTCCTCCAGCACACTCCAGCATGCATGCCATAGATTTGCCAACATGGCTCTATACCAAGATAAAATCAAAATAAGTATGTGATTTAGATATAAAGGGTGATATCTTAAGCAGATTAGAGGATCATAGCATAATTTTCCTTTGTGGTTCTCTGGAGAAGGGAAGAATTTATGAACAGAAAAGAGAAAATATTACAATATATAAGATGAATGATTTTGATTACATTAAATTAAAGTTTTTGTAAAAGCAAAACAAATGTAACCAAGATTACAAGGGAAAGAACAAAAAATGAGGAAATATTTTACAACAATTTTTTTTGGATAAATGTCTCATTTCTAAAATATATCAACAACTGAGTCAAATTTATAAGAACACAACTACCCAAATGACAAATGATCAAAGGATATGAGAAAACAGTTTTCAGTTGAATAAATAAAAGTTATCAATAACTATATGAAAATATATTCTAAACCTCTCCTAAGAAGAGAAATGTGAATTAAAATAACTCCAAGGTACTACTAATACCTATCAGATTGGCCAATATTAAAGTAAAGGAATATAATAAATGTTAGAGTGGTTATGACAAAATTGGGATACTAATGAACTGTTGGTACAATTGTGAACTGATCCAACCATTCTGAAGGGCAATTTGGAACTATGCCCAAAGGGCAATAAAATTTTGCATATGCTTTAATCCAGTAATACAACTACTAGATCTATACCCATAAGAGATAAAAAGTGGGGAAAGCACCTACTCGTACAAAAATATTTATGCTTGTTCTTTTTGTGGTGGCAAAAATTTGGAAATTGAGGAGATGTCCATTAATTTGGGATTAGCTGAATAAAACATGGTATATTATGGTGATGCAGTACTATTGTTCTATAAGGAATGATGAGCAGAATGACTTCGGAAAACGTTGAAAAGACCTACATGAACTGTACAGGGTGAAATAAGCAGGACCAGGAGAAGATTATACACAGTAACAGCAATGTTATATAATGATCAATTGTAAAATAAATCTCTCAGTAATACATCCATCAAGGAAAATTGGACGGACCTGTGATAAAGAATGTTATCAACCTCCAGAGAAGGAACTGATGGAGTTGGAATTCATATCAAAGGATATTATTTCTCATTTTAGTTTATTTGTGTTTTTGTTTTGGGGTTTTTAGTTTCATATGAGTATTCTCTCATAATGATCCATATGGAAATGTGATTTGCATGACAATATAGCTATTACCCAGATCAAATTGTTTACCATCTCTTAGAGGGAGGGAGGGAGAAAGGAAGGAAGACAACTCAGATATTATAATTTTAGGAAAACATGTGGAAAAGTGTTATTACATTTAATTTGGAAAACAATATAAAAACAAATATAAAAAAGGAGAAAAAAAAGATGAGCTCAAACCCTATATGGATTACCAGGAGGGGAAAAAAAAAGAAAAAAGAATGAGCCATGATTTGTGTCACTAGAGGGAGTGGACATCAGTATACAGAATATTAATGAAACCACAGAATTCTTTCTGGGTGTTCTTCCTGGACATTCCAAATCCTTTTTCAAGTGCCTCACCGATAAATATCCTAACACCTACCTGGCCAGGTTTCTCAGTTTACAGTTGCCTCCTATTCTGAACCCTATCTCTACTGACCTACTCTAGCAATGATTTTTCCAATCCCCAAGATGTTTGCCTCATCACTAATATTATCCTTATCTGGGGATAGAACAGTTAAAGGGAAGAAGAGGATGATGTAGCAGCAAAAGAGTTGCCCTAAGAATGAGAGGATTTAGTTTCAAATCTTGGCTTAGCTTTTTATTTCCTCTATGACTTATACCACTTAAAGTTGTTAAACATCCTCATGTGTACATCAAGAGGGATCGAGAGGACCTGTAATGTTCCTTCTAACTCAGACTTTTGAAAACTTTGACTCAATGATCCTGAGGATCAACTAAATCATTAATTTTTGAGGTATTGATATATATATATATGTATATATATATATAATATATATATTTAAACAAAGATTATACCCAAAGGCAATTGTTTTGGAAAGAATACTATCTAATGCTACATATGCCAGAGTTTTAAAGTACAGTATTATTGTTTTATCCCTTTTATGTTTCTATCAGTTAATTTCCTTTTAAGTTTCTGTAATTGTATACTGTTGAAGTTTGTAGGACAGGACCTTACCCAGAGTAATTTTGAACCAATAAAGAACTGTCTTAGGAATGTCTGTTGTTTTTTTTTGCCAACCTAATGAAATCAAAGAAAATGTGGGTGTCAATATAAATAGCATGAGTGTACTTGTGTGCATATAAATATATCTTTATATACATTATGTAGTTATATATTATTCAGGTTACTATATTGTTTTACATGTGAATGATCTGAGTTTCAAAAAATTTGGGACACTTGTTAAATGCTATACGGCTAATGAGTGGTTGTGGCAGAACTAATATTCAAACATTCAAACATGATGAATAATCATTTCACTGTATCATCTTATCTCATTTATTTTAATATGACTAGGATATGTGATTTTGTTGGTATAGTAACTTCTGATCTCAAACCCCCTTTAACTTAGTAAATAAGTCTTAGAGAGTTACCTATTGTGTTTTTTATAGCTATAGTAGATTTATTTATCTTTGATTACTTGATAGGGAAGAATTGAACATTACAAAATATTTATACTTGTCTCAGTAGACAATACTTTAAGCACAGCTATATTATTGAGCAGCAGAAAAAAAATCCCTAATGGCTACGCAATAGAGCATTTACAAATGCATGAAATGTGCCATTTTGTATTTTATGCCTTCCAGATGAAAAAAATCTTTTTAGTATAAAAATAAATTAGTAGAATTTTCCCTGTCTTTACAGAGTAATGTTCATAAGTACACTTTCCATGGCCATATAGCTAGTTCATTTTCAAAACTGAGTTGAAAATACCACAATCAAGTCCAACACTCTATCTAAAATGACATCCCTCCATCTGATCCTCACTGTCGATGAAAAAGTGCTGGGAGACATAGAAAATAAAGTTTTGTGGTTAGAATGGGAGTTTTGAGACTTCAAGTTATCTTATAAGTGCTCTTCAAGGGAAAGGTAGGTCTAAGGCATGGCTCTTTCAAAGGGGATGAATTAATAGTGCACAGGAATGATCCTAGTCAACAGGGTCCTTCTTCATCCTATTACCTCCCATCCCTTTGCCTTACTCATATTATATCTCCAATATATAAAAGGATTCCTCCTCTCTCCATTATTTCAATCTTCATCTAATGAAGTCCCTCCCTTCCTTCAAGATCCAACTCAGGTGATAATTCCTTCATGAAATCTTCCTGAGCAAATTCAGGTGAAAGAAATATCTTCTTTTCTGAATTTCTTTAACTGTTTGTCTGAACACTTCTTTTGTACTGGCCTCATGCTAAATTGTTATTTATGTACATATATTTCTCACAATTTAGACAGTAATGATATGAAGAGCAAGGTCTGTTTCTGATATGACTTTATATCCCTAGCATATAGTAAGTACTTACGATTAACTTTTTTTTATTGAAATTCAATTTGCAAAAGATCATGAAAGCATGGGAATACATAGAATATAGGCTGGCTAAACTTAGCTATTTCAGGTTCACGGTGGGATGATTAGTACTATTGACTCTTCCTAATAGGTCAATAACACAAAACTCCTTAAATTGTGTCAAGTCAAAGTCTCACACTTTATTAATGCCTAGGATGGCAAATGAGGGATGGAGGAAAAGAATATCAGCCAGGTACTTGAACTAATCAAAGAAGAGAGGAAAGTTTCTTGAAGTTTTTCAGACAACAACAGGTAAGTAAAACTGAGAAGTTAGCATGCACTAAAAACAGTTTTGGGAATAGAGAGAAATCAAAGAAGGCTTTCCAGAAGTGAACTATGAGTTGAGCTTTGAAGGTAGACAAATATCATATGGCATATAAGTGTACGACTTGGACTTTTAAATAGGAAAGATCTTTTAGAGATTCCTCATCACCCTTGAAACTTTTATTCTACTTTTTTCAGAGTCCCTTTGTTAAATTTCAGGTTTTTGTGAAATGTTCAATATCTTCTTGTTTTATGATCTTATTTTTTTTAATGGAGATTGAAAAATGAATCTCTTCAGAAAGGAGTCCATTATTTGCTTACTTTTTTCTGTGGAACTGAATGATGGTACAAGCAAAACTAAAGCTTGGTAGATTTTTTTAAACTCTTACCTTTCGTCTTGGAATCAATACTATGTATTGGTTCCAAGGCAGAAGAGTGGTAAGGGCTAGGCAATGGGGGTCAAATGACTTGCCCAGGGTCACACAGCTGGGGAGTATCTGAGGCCAAATTTGAAATTAGGACCTCCTGTCTCTAGGCCTGGCTCTCAATCCACTGAGCTACCTAGCATGTCATTATGTAGAATTTTTTAAATCCTTTTTTTGAAAATTCATATTCATACAAACATACAAACAGGTGTAAGATCACTTGGTAGCCTGGCATTAAGAACTGTATTTGTGTATTCTGTGTAAGTATCTTAAGAATTGAGGATATTGATTTTCTGTAAGGTGGCAAGAGCTCCCACTTTCCCTAGATATGTACCTTTAGGTTTCATTCAACATCTGTTTAATGATAGGATTTGAAAAGATTGGAAGACCTTCAGGTGAAGTCATCTTGTTAGAGCTTGCAGGGAATGATAGGCAGAATAATAACAGGAGGAAGTAAAATGGCAACCAGAATAACAGAATCTCTGAATGCAAGAATTAGATATAATTTTCTAGTTCAGTGTCTTCCCTTAAAGAAATCCCCTCTCCAATATCTCTAAAAAGTCTTCATTCAGTACCCAGTGGTGATTTCTAGGGAAACTCACTCCTTCTACAGAGATCTCTTGCTAGCATCAATTGTTAGAAAGACCCGCCTCTTCCATATTATACCTAAATCACTTTCTTTCCAATTTCCACTCTTTGTTCTTAGTTCTGCTCTCTGGGACCAAGTAGAACAAATCGAATCCTTCAATATAACATGCCATCAAATATTTGAAGACATCTATCAGCCTTCTACCACCAACATATCTTCTCTTCTTCAAAAGAGGAAACACAGTCATTTCTAATAATTTACCATTATGTCATGTTGTCTCTAGTTCTCTCAGAATTCTTAATTAGAGCTAAGTCCTATACCACTGATGTCTGTAATCAGAAGGGAAACATTCTATATTTTGTCAGGATGGAATGGGAATACATTTATCAAAGGGATGTTGATCTGCTTTCTTTGCTTTCCTCCACTTTTAAACTTCAGTGTATTCAGAACCACTTTAGGTAATTTTTGGTTTTAAACTCCCCTGTTACCTGTGAAAAGAATTTTAGAATTGGAGCTTGGGGAGCATGATTGACACTTTAGATCCTGTCTTATTAAATAACCTTCTGTACATGGGCAAGTAATTTTATCTTTCTATTATCTTTTTTTTATTAATATGGGACTATCTTGTTCTTCACTATATAAGGGTAGCAAGAATTAATTGAGATAATCAAAGAGAATTCATTAAGCACCTACTGTTATGTTATATATTGGGGTATTAGGACAAAAATGGAAATACTTCTGCCTCTAAAGGAGTTTACATCCTACTAGGAGAACACAGCATATGTCATGGAGTGGTGGAATTGGAAGGCACTTTTGTTTTAAGAAGTCACAGAGGTCAAAGATCAAACCATAGGACAACATAGTCACATCCTTTTCATGGCAATGGCAATATTTGATTATTACTTGAAAAGCAATAGATAAAAAGTAGAGAGTCATTACTTATAGATATAGTAGAGATGAAGATAGCTTATTACTTATAGATATAGTAGAGATGAAGATGTCTTACATGTCTACTGGAAGTTAGAGTATAAGGAAAAGAGCATCATATCTTAAGTCAAGCCCTGGACCTGATACTTTTCTATGTGACCTTAGATAAATCATAAACTAATTGAGTTTCAGATTCCTCACCTGTTAAAAAGAGATGAAATGCACAACTTTGGGTATAACATGGGGAAAATATGTTTGGGTAGCAATTTATTTAAAACAGTTCTGGGGAATGTAATGAATGGAAATCTCAATTTTAGAGAGTATGAAATGAAGATCCAAAAATATTATGGAATCTTGGGAAGGTCGAAAAGGAGCCTTAGTATCCTGAAGTAAGGCAAGTAAGAGGTTCGAGATCTGAAAACTTGATTTTGAGTTAAAAACTAAACCTAAAGTGATAGCCTAATTTATTCCCTCACATCACTTCATCCTTCTCCTACCTAGGACAAAAATTATGTTCCATTCTGAGTGCAACATTTTAGTAAGCCAATTGATATATTAGAGAACATCTAGAGAAGGGCTACCAGAAAAGTGAAGAGACTTCTTTCCTGATCTTGAGGTTCAGGAGGGAACCATGAAGTAACTGAAGGTCTATAGCCTATGGAAAAGAAGACATTTATAGAATGTAATAATTATTCAGATAATTGAATGATGATCACATGAAATTGGAATTATTCTTGTTTTCCTTGGCCTTACAGAAGAGATACAGGAGCAATGGAAAAAGCAGAATTAGACTTTGTATGAGACCACTGCTGGATTTATACCCCGAAAGAGATAGTAGGGAAAAAGACTTGTACAAAAATACTTATAGCCACACTCTTTGTGGTTGCAAAAAATTGGAAAATGAGGGGATGCCCTTCAATTGGGGAATGTCTGAACAAATACTATTGTGCTCAAAGGAATAATGAAATGGAGGAATTCCATGTGAGCTGGAAAGACCTCCAAGAATTGATGCAGAGTGAAAGGAGCAGAAACAGGAGGACATTGTACACAGAGAATGATATATTGTGGTAAAATCAAATGTAATGGACTTCTGTAGACCCAGGACAATTCTGAGGGAGTTAGCAGAAAGAACACTATCCACATCCAGAGAAAGAATTGTGGGAGCAGAAACACAGAAGAAAAACAACTGCTTGATCATGTGGTTCAATGAGGATATGATTGAGGATGTAGACTCTAAATGATCACTGTAATCTAAATATTAATAATTTGGAAATAGGTCTTGATCAATGACACATGTAAAACCCAATGGAATTACTCATTGGCAACTGGGGGGGAGGAAGGGAAGAAAAGAATGTGAATCATGTAACCATGGGAAAATATTATAAATTAATTAATTAATTAATTAAAAAATTTCAAATAGACTTTCTGTCAGCTGGCGGGTCTGCAAGTTTTCAGTGATTTCAAGTTGGTATAATCCAAGAAGAGGTGTGGTCACTGCTTTTCTTGTCTGCATTCATGTCTTTACCCAGAAAAGATCTCTGCTTCCTTGTTGATCCTGAAACTGTGATCAAGTCAGCTTCCCTACAGCTGTCTTGCTAGTTGTCTTCTCTGCCTCAGAACTGGGATCTCTAGGGGGTGTAGAATCTCTAGGGGGACAGCCTCAGTTTAAGGAAAGGTTCCTGAGATACCAAAGAAAGGGAATTTCATACCAATATGATAGTAAGTAGGTTTTATTCAGGAATGTTTTGTGTGGGGAGTACTTCCTTACAAGTCCAATTCTTGGAGATGGTAGCTCAGAGGAAGACTTCTGAATCACACTCAGGTCTAGCCAAGTATAAATCAGGATAGAACAAAGAAGGCATAGTAAGGAAGAATTGTCCAAGGTCACATAGTCATGTAAGTTTTCTCATAGGCAGATACACAGTAGAGCTATTTTGTCAAGGACATGATCTTATACTTTTTCTTAGAATTACTCATGGGCAATAGAGTTGCCCATCAGCACCAGCTATGTCAAGTGCCAAAAGTGGGTCTCCGGAATCTTTTTTTCTGACCAGTTATCCAACCCCCTTAACTCTTTTGGGCTGAAAATTCTCAAAGCTGATGTTGCTTCACCTGCTGTTGCTCCTACCTCCCAAGCTCACTGCTGATGTGGCTTCAGAGTAAGTGTGTTTGAAAGAGTTCCCCAATCCAGTGTCATAGAACTCTCCTTTGGACTTCTTAAGTTGTCTGAATCAGGAAAAGTCTCTTACTCCAGCCCTTTGTTAGCTCTGCCACACCAAAATTTGATTTGAGATATTATTTTAAAGTTGTTTGGAGGTGATGTTGAGAGATGTCAAATATGTTCCTAACTGTATTTCACCATCTTTCTTCTACTCCTTGCTTCTACTCTTCTCCCTGTATTATCAGCTTGGTTGCTGCCTGTACTTCACCATCTTGCTTCTATCCCTTCATTAAATCAGGTTCCAGGAATAACTGAACAATGAGAGGAAGGGACTTTAAGTATATTAAGGTCATTCATCTCTGTCTATGACAATCTTTTCTGAGGCTTTATTACTTTTTTGGAAATCCCAGTATCAGGGATTCTGAAGGATTAGACAGAATTCTAACCTCAGATGATGCTAGCAATGGGTTAATGGTTGAATAATTTCATCTTTAGCCATTGAAGAATAGAATTTTCAGTGCTAGGAGGTAACTTTTCTGATGTGTTATATAATCTTATTCTCTAAATTTTTATCACTAAAAGTTTCTTTCAGTTTTTAAAATAATATTTTATTTTGTTCCTCAGTTCCTCAAGTGAAATATAGTATATTTTTGTCTTCATTCAAATGCCTTCAGTTCTGGCATTTTTCATCATGAGTCCTTGTTTGTCTTGTATCACTATGTTGCTAAAAATGCCTGTCATTCATAAATGTTCCTCATATAATATTGTTGTTACAGTGTATAATATCCTCCTAGTTCTACTTGGCTTCAGTCTCTATCGGTTTGTGTAAGGCTTTCCAGGTTTTTCTGAAATCAAAATTATCATCTCTTATAGCATAGTAGTATTCCATTATGATAATAAAGAACAATTTATTCAGCCATTCCCCAATTGATGAACATTCCTTCATTTTCCAACTTTTGTTATGACAAAAAAAGATGCTATAAATATTTTGGTACAAACAGTTAGTTTTTGCTTTTAAAATTTTCTTTGGGATAGAGACCCAGACGTGGTATTGCTGGATCAATGGATATTGAATCTCTTTGGTCCGTGTTCCAAATCATTCTCCAGAATGTTTGGATCAGCTAACAACTCTACCAGCAGTGCATTAGTGTCCCAATTTCCCCACATCACCTCCACCTTTTATTATTTTCCTTTTCTGTTACATTGGCTGATCTGATGAGTATGAGGTGATACATCAGAGTTGTTTTAATTTGCATTTCTCCAATCAAGAGCAATTTGAAGCATTCTTTTATTTGGCTATATACAACTTGATTTCTTCATCTCCAAATTGCCCTTTCATATCTTTTCACTATTTACCAATTGAGGAATTATTTGTATTCTTATAAATTTGACTAAATTCTCTATAGATTTGAGAAATAAGGTTTTGCTGTAAATATTTCTCCTAGCCTTCTCCTTTTCTTTTAGTCTTGGTTGAATTGGTTTTATTTCTGCAGAACCTTTTCAATTTAATATAATCAAAGATAACCATTTATATATTATAATACTTTCTGTGTTTGGTTTGATCATAAAATATTCACTCATCAATAGATTTCACAGGTAAACTAATTTATGCTCCTCTAATTTGCTAATAGTATCATACTATGCCCTAAATCATGCATATATTTTGATCTTATCTTATTTTAATGTAAGATATGTTGATTTATACCCAGCCTCTGCCATATCTTTTTTACAGTTTTCCTAACAGATTTTGTCACAGTGATTTCCTGTCCCAAAAAGCTTGAATTGTTTGATTTATCGAACATTAAATAACTATCATCATTTGCTGCTCTGTATTGTGTAGCTGATCTATTCCACTGATCTACCTGTTCCTTTATTAGCCAAAACCAGATTGTTTTGAATATAGTATGAGATCTCTTGCTCTTAGGCCACTTTTACATTTTTCCCCATTGTTTTTACTTGATATTCTTGATATTTTGTAGTTATAGATAAATTTTATTATTTTTTCTAAATCTATAAAATGATTTTTGGGCAGTGTGATTGGCATGACAATGAATAAGTAAAATAATTTAGGTGGGATTGTAATTTTTTTTATATGGCCTTGGCCTACTTATCAGCAACTAATACTTTTCCAGTTTTTTAGATGTGGCTTTATTTTTTTGAAAAAATGTTTTGTAATTGTGTTTATATAATTCCTAGGTTTGTCTTGGCAGGTAGGCACTCAATTATTTTATATCATATATGGTTAATTAAAATTTAAATTTTTTCCTATCTTTTGTTATTAAATTTTTTGTTACTAAAAATAAATGCTGATGATTTATGTGGGTTTATTTTATGTGCTGCAACTTTGATAAAGTTGTTATTTCAACTAGATTTTCATTTGAATCTGTAATGTTCTCTAAGTATATTATCATATCATCTGCAAAAAGTCATAGTTATGTTTCATCATTGCTTATTCTAAGTCCTTTACTTCATTTTCCTCCAATTATTGCTATAATTAGAATTTCTAATACAATACTGAATAATAGTGGTGATAATATACATCCTTGTTTTACCCCTGATCTTATTTGTAAGATATCTAGTTTATCTCTATTACATATAATACTTGTTAATGGTTTTAGATAGACAATAAAATCCATTTGTCCCTGGAGATTTTTCTTAGGGAGTGAAATAATGGCTTGTTCAACTTCTTTTTATGAAATGGGATTGTTTAAGTATTCTATTTCCTCTTCTACTAATTTAGGCAATTTGTATATTCATAAATATTCATATTCTCACTTATATTGACATATTTGTTGCTCTATAATTGGATTAAATAACTTCTAATAATTATTTCACTTCCTCTTCACTGGTAGTGCTCTCATCTTTCTAATTTATTTTTTTACTGCCAGATTTTTTTTACTGTAGAGTAAAGTTGAGGTCTGAAAGGACACTGTCCCATGCTTCTTGTGCTGAGGCTTGGGGTTTTGCTTCTTGTTGGTGCCATGGCACAGGATCTAGTTGCTGGCTTACACCAGTATGGGGTCTCAATTCTGATTTGCACTGGTACGAAGCCTTATTGCCACCTTATACTGGTGGTTGACTTCATTTTTGGTTTTTATTGAGGGCAGAATCTCACTACTGGACAGAATCAAGGAGCACTGGCTCTGCTGTAGAATTCTGGGAGTGGAGCCTCACAGATGGCCAACCTCAAGAGGTACAGCTTTACTGCTAGCCAGTGCTAGGGGTTGAGCCTTGCTACTGAATGACCCCAGGGGTAAAGGCTCATAACAGTCTTGCTTTAGGTTGGGGAAGGATCTCAAGTAGCCTACTGGGGTGCAATCTTCTCCTGCTACTGCCTGCTGAGACTTCAACCCCCTCCAACACTATTGAGACAGACCTCTTGTGTTGATCCTCCAGGATGCTCTGTTCTGGTAAGCTGATGATCTCTCAAATTTGGTAAGAGGATTTTGTTTCTGGTTATTTGAGGGGAATTTGGGAAGGCTTAGAAGTTTTATGACATCACTCTATCATCTTGGTACTGGAACTGGTTCACTCAATTTTGTAGCAGAAGCATAAAATGTTTTAGAAAAGTCAAAGATTAATTGGGTAATTAAGAGCATTGACATTATAAAATAAATAATATTATAATGTAGGACACAGTATTTGAGAAATGGAAAGGGACATCAATGGTAGTAATAAAAAGCACAGAATATCAGAATAATTAAAAGAAATGGTCAAGTTAATATAGAAACAGGATCACAGGATGCTGGAAGTGAAAGGGGCCTCAGTGAATCCATAGTCCCAACTATATCTCAAAAAACAATTTCTTATACCTGTTCACCAAACTATGCTCTACTTAGAATAGAGCATTGAACCCAGAGGTAGGATGATGGAGTTCAAATCTTGCCTCAGATTTACATTAGCTGTTTGGGTATAAGCAAATCATTTAACTCTTAACTGCTAACTGCAGTTTCTTCAGTAAAATTGAAATAATAATAGTACCTATCTGCCAAGGTTGCTGCATGGACAAAATGAGATAATATTTTTAAAGTACTTTGCAAACCTTAAAGTACTTCCTAAATCAGTGGTTCTCAAACTTTTTTGGCCTACCGCCCCCTTTCCAGAAAAAATATTACTTACCGCCCCCTGTCACATACTATCACTATCCCCTTATAGTTATTCACTGCTCCCAAATGCACCTGTGGCTATCACCGCCCCCCTGGACCACTGCAGCACCCACTGGGGGCAGGGGCACCCACTTTGGGAATCACTGCCCTAAATGAACAGACATATTTATAAATCACCTATTTTGTACTATGTATTGCTCTACAAATAGTAAATTATTTGAGCCTCATAATTTGAGGTAGTTATTATTTGTTATGTAGATAGAGGTTGCAACTTGCCCATGTTCACACAGCTAGTAAATATCTAAAGCTAGACTTGAACTCAGATCATTCTCCTTCATTTCCAATGCTCTAGTCATTTCTCTACCAAAGTGTTCCTAAATGTTAGGGAGGAGGATGAGGAAGAGGCAAAGGAAAACAATGGCTATTATCCAGTCTTGCTTAAAAGCCTTAAGGTCAAGGAAACCAACTGAAGCAATCACATCACATCCACTTTTGGGTGGCTATGATATGTAAAAAGTTTTCCTTTATATATCAACCAAATTTGTCTCACTGACACTTCTAACTGTACTTCCTAGTTTGCTCTCCAGTGCCAAGCAAAATAAATTAAATTGCTCCTTCACAATATATGACAGCCCTTCAAATGGTTGGGGACAGCTATTATGTCTGATCTGAGTTTCCTTTTCTCTAGGCTAAAAAATCTCCTGTTCCTTCAATACATTCATTTCATTTTACAAATGATCAGAGAGAGGAAGTGATTTGTCTAAGGTAATACTGTGAGTTAATGACAGATTTGGGTCTAGGATGTTGGCTTTTTATGTTTTTAGACGCTATTTCCATTAAAAATAGTTTTTTTCCCTCAAAATCATCATACTATATACTATAGTTATATTTTATTTTATAATATTTTACAAGATATTATACTAGAAATATATATGCCACATGTCACAAAAGTCTTAGTTTTTTAAGCCTTTAATACTCAAATTTACTATGAAAAAGCTTAATAAATTTTTGTAGATTAAGTATTCAATAAGCCTCCTGTGACATCTTAGATATGAATATATGGTATAATTTATTATTACAAAATAGGCATATTATGTAACGTATATGCACATATAATATAAATACACATATTCATATATTGTAAGTGGTATACCAAAAGTCAGATAAATTTTAAATTTTAATAGCTTAAATCATTAAAAAATCTCAATATAATTTAATATCTTAAAACTATACTGACATTTTTAACATCTTATGTGTATGAGTATGTGTGTGTGTGTGAATACAAATGTCTATGTCTATCTTTTATTTTTTCAAAGCATTTTTATATCTATTATCACAGACTATCTTTATAACCACCCTAGATGCATGAATTGGAAAATAATATTATTTGTCTTGCAAAGACAGGAAATCCAGAGAGAATTAGTGAATTTTCAAAGTTCCCAGCTAGTTAGTAACAGGCTTTGGCTTGGAATCTGTGTTCCTGATAATCGGAGAAGTACACTTTCCATTGCACAGCTGCCCTCTCCCATTTAGGTGAGAATAGCCAAACACTGTAAATATTATTTAGCAGAGCTCATGGAATGATTGGAAGGCGTTTGCAACAGATGGGCGTCTCAGTGAAGATATTTCATATAGACAGGTGGTAAGCTTGGGATCAATGATGCCGAAAGCAGTACAGATGAAATAAACAAATAAGATGGTCCAATATTGCCTTTTCTTATTTACCAGATGCCTTAGTCTCCATCATTGGAACAAACAACTACCGGAGGAGGTAGAGACTCATTTCCCAACTGCAGAAGGAGTGGCAGAGGCCTGCCCAATGGGCGTGCTTTCTATTGCCCCATGAAAGCCATTTTGACAGAGGGAACACAAGTACAAATATTCCCTCTGCTGAGCTCAAGGTCTCTTCTCATGTGCGATTCACCTTGAACAAAAAACTCTGGCTTATTTGGATATAGCTTTCCTTCTGCTAATGCTTTTACAACATCATGGACTATCAGGGAAAGAAATGACTGCACCACATAATAATAGAATGTTAGAAGTGGAATCCAAAATATAAAACAGATGAATAAAACTGAAAATGTTAAAATTAAAATTTAAGCTTTTAAAGACATTAATGATTTTAATAAGTATTAATTAATTAATTTAATAAGTATTAATTAATTAATAAGTATTAATTAAATTTCATTGGAAATGAATTGAGTACTGGAATTTATAGCAAGAGGAAATGTAAGATTTTATCTAGTTCTAGGCCTTCTACATTACAAATAAGTTTGATATGTTGGAAGGGAGCTCGTCAGACTCAGATATAAAGTTTTCAAGTGAAGAGAGTACTGGATTTGGAATCAGAACTGGATTGAATCCTGTGATTTTGATCAACTTATTAAGCTTTCTATTTTCTCAGTTTCCCTATCTGTATGAAGGATAAGATAATTTATCCTGATTCTGTCACTTGCTAGTGAGTGAATTTTTCATTAACTAGTTAGGTGATTTTTCCTAGAGCTCATTTTCCTAAGATGAGAGAATAAAGCCCTAGTAGGGACAGGAAAGCATAGGGACAATGAATAGGTAGCGTCTGATGATGTAAAGGGAGTAGAGAATAAACGAGTTGCTAGGTGAAATGATTAGTAAATGATAGGTTAATAATTTTAGACTTCTAACTCCAATGCCAAAGGTCTTTGCACTACATTTAATATTATCTCAACATACAACAATTTTCCCTGAGATAAAAATGTTACATTTTACTAAAATAGCATGAATTTATTCATCTGATCAATTAGTAGAAAGAAGCATCACCCTCTACTCAAATTCCTATCACACACACTGAGAACAGAGATGAAACATAGAATGGAGATACTTGTATTGGAATAAGGAAAAGGGGGAATTTTGTTATGAGAAGGTGCTTCCAAGACGTGCATAGATTAGTGGTATAAAACAGTAAGGATCTTTGGGTAGCAAAGGGGCAACCAAAATTCTAATTAGAGGATGGAGTTTCCCTAAAAAATGCTTAAAATATTGGTGGGATAAATTCTAACATGCTAAATTATGATGAGTATTAGACATCACTGTAACATTAGAGAATCACATGGTCTTAGAATTGGAAGGGGCCTTAAAATATAAATAGTCTATCATCTAAGTGAAGCATGAATCCATGAACAAAGGAAAGGTCATTGTGGTGAAGGAGGCCTGCCTTTCTCTCCAACACAAGCAACAAATGCTGATCTGCTTCCACCAACAGGCAGATAAGCAAAAGACACCTGAATTAGCCCTTTACTCTACCTCCATTCCAGTCATCTTTCTTCTAGTCCAACACTCGCACCATAATCTAAACAAGAAATTCCAATAGATGAGGTCTCAACATTCCCTACTGACAGCCATGAAGAGAGTATGTCTGAGGAAGCAAGGCTTCTTGAAGGGTAGAAATGAGGCAGCATGTGTCAAACAAGACAAGTCTCCATCATTGTAATGATCAGCATCTTCCTGAAAAGAAGAACATACAACTAGGATGATCTTAACCCTGAAGGAAGATAGGGACTGTGAGCATTGTAGATGGGAAGGGAGTGAATACCAAAATGAGGTAGGGGCATTATACAAAGATACAAAAAGAATAGTAAGTTATAGTCATGAATTTTATAATATTGAGTAGGACAAATAGGCTAATTGGAATATAGAATGTGTGGAATGGAGAAATATGAAGCAAGCTTCAAAAGGTGGGATAAATCAGAGAGTCAAAGGCTTCAAATGCAAAAGTGAAAAGTTTGTATTTTATCTTACAAACAATGGGAGTTACTGAAGGCTCATTAGTAGAGGAATGATATACTCTGTGAATCATGTAGTACAAACATTATACCCACTGTATATGTAAAGAAATTGAAGGCTATAATGTCTATCTTTTATTCTCTATTTCCATTGATATTGTCCTAAAATAGACACTCAATTTTTGCCAGTAGTACCAATGCTTTCTGCTTAGGTCCTCCCACTTCTACTCGCATCCTCCAGGATATCTTTCAAAAGGCTGCCAGAATTAACTTTCTTATACATAGATCTGCTTATGTGACTTCTACTCCAAAACCTTCAATAGTTGCATACCTGTACTAACCACAACAAAAGCTTTGTTTAGGACTGCCCAGGGGGCAGACAGTCAGTTAATTCTAATTTGTTATCCACTCTTGCACACATGGGTCACAGACCTCCCCACTTGAAGATTAAGTGGTGGTGTTTACACTTTTTAGATTTAATCTAAAAAAGGCAGGGTAGGATTAATTCCATCTTCACAACTGGTAGACAGCATAGTGGATAAAGCATTAGACTTAGAATGAGGAAAATATACATTCAAATCTTAGTTCAGGAACTTATTAACCATATAGCCATAAGCATAATATTTCATTTCTCTGCCTTTCATTTCCTTTTCTGAACAATGTAGAATTTCTTCTGTTTGGTCTTTGAGGCACTTTCTAGCTCCAAATCTATGATATTCACAGTTCTTCCCTTCATACTCCTTGTTCTCCTGAAAACATAACTTTTGTCATTCTCTTGAGAAACCCTGAGCTCTTAGATCTTTTTGCCTTGACTCCTGCTGTTTTTCATGTCTGGAACACTCCTCCTTGACTTTGCCTTATTTGTATATTAAATCACAACCTAAATCACAACTCAAATGTTTCAGTCTTATGTAAAGGCTTATATGATCCCCTAGGTGTCCATGGCCTTTTTTATCGGGGCTCAGAGATTACTCTGTTTTGCACCTTTTAAAATATATGTGTATATTATGCAATAGTTTGTATTATAGTAAGTTTTGTTGGTGTCTTACCATCCTGTTATATTGAGGATTCCTTGATGTCAGGGACTGTGCCTTAGCCTAACTTTATACACCAATTCAAACCTAGCAAAGGACTCTTTATACAGCACATACATTACTGTTGTTCTCAGACACTTTTTGTGACCCTAAGCAAGTCATTTAATTTCTGTTTGCTTCAAACTCCTCATTTTACAGATGAGTATAATAGATCCTGACTTTCATAAAATGACAAAATATTTGTAAAGAATTTTACAAATCTTCAATGATATCTGTCACCATGATTATTATTGATATTCATTTTTATTAATTATTGGTTTATTATTGATATTGGTTTTATTAATACAATTCTGTCATTTTACATACATCTAGATGTATTGAGATCAAATGTAATAACTTATTAGATGTTACTTAGGTAAGTGGGAGATATAATTCAAATATGTTTTCTGATTCTAAATTCATTGTATCTGTCACCTCATTTTTAACAAATGACTTGGGTTGAGATTTGGAAGAGATGTTGCCTCACTTCTTTAGGCTAATTCCTAGTTCATTTAGTTCCTACAGTTTCTCTCTTCCCCACCATCTAGTTGCCCTCCTCTGTAGATGAGAGCTATGCGAATAGACAACAAACATCTGATATGAGAAAAGTTCTGGTGGTGTTAATGTACTATAATTTCAACATGAACACCTACTCTATGTTAAGCACTCAGTTATGCATTTTGTACAAATATTATCTCATTATCCTCACTACAACTCTATAAGGCAAGTATTATCATATTTATTTTACAGTTGAGGAAACTGAGGCAAAAAAAAACTAAGTGATTTTTCTCTAGGTCACACAACTAGCCAATGAATGAGCTTGGTTTTGAATTCATGTCTTCCTGAATCTAAGTCAAGGATTCTATCCACAAGATGCTTAGGACTTTTTCTTTTGACTTTTAATTGAAACCTTACATGTGTGTTATCACCCCCAGTAAAATATAAGATCCTTGAAAGCATGGCTTGTTTCTGTTATGCTATTTATAACCCAAAAGTTCAGCATAGAGTAAGGAAGTAATAAATGTTTAACCATACTGTATTCACTCCTTGTGTCCAATAGGGATTGCTCTGTATCAATCAATCAATCAAATAATAATTTATTAAATATCTACCTTGTTTCAGACACTATGCTTGGTGCTAAGGGTAGAAAGACAAAACTGATATGGCCTCTGTCCTCAAGGAATGATTATAACAGCACTATAAACCTCATAGAATCATTGAGAAGATCAAATGAGATTTTTTACATACACATAAGCATATATACACATATATACATCATATGTATATGCATATGTGTATCAATATAGGTCCTCTCTAATATCTTTGACATGTAGGTGGTGCCATGAATAGAACACTAGGCCTGGAATCAGGAAGACCTGAGTTCAAATCTATTCTCAGAAATGTACTGTGTGATGTTGGGCAAGTCACTTAAGCCTGTTGGCCTCTGTTTCCTCAGTAGAATGAGTTGGAGAAAGAAATGTCAAATCACTTCAATATCTTTGCCAAGAAAAACCCAGCTGGGATCCCAAAGGGTACTACGGGGCCGAAACTACTGAACAACAACGCATAGATGCAGATAGATCTATCGATAGATCATTTGATAAAACGATAGATAGATAGATAGATAGATAGATAGATAGATAGATAGATAGATAGACAGATGGATGGATGTTTGGATAGATTTGCAAAATGTAATATTTTATATTAAAAAGGGTATGGACTATACTTGTAATTTCATAGGTAGAAATAATTCCCAACTGATAAAACTTCCTCTAAAAATGCCTTTTCTGCCCCTTATAATCTTAGAACACTGGAACACTAGAGCATACAAATTAAATGATGTGCCATTTGTCACAGACAATATACCCTTGAGGTAGAATTCAATCCCATTTCTTTCTCACTTTGAATCTGGCTCTTCATTTACCTTGCTGTCCCTTTCTATACAAATGACAGCTATATTTAAAAAAAAAACTGGAGGGGGTATATCTCAAAGCTCTTTGACTATTGGCTTAACACGAGAAAATATGTACTAATCAAGCTGATTTGCCTGGAGCTTATTGAATCTGCCTTTTCTGGAAATGCCACCAAATGGTGGGTTTAATTTACGCATTGAAGCATCTTGTTCCTCACATATGAATGATATCTTTAGCTCAACTGCATCAAGACCTATTTATTTTCTTACAGTATGCAAGAAAACATTTATGTTTTTAGTTCATGAGTCTGATATGAAACTCCTTTTTTTTCCTTTTGCATCTGCTGCCTTCACATAAATAACCCAGTAGGTTCCTAGATACAGTTTCTTCAGGTAACCAGCTGTGAGACCCTCCAGTGATTCATAATGCTAAAGTGTTTATGGGGATTGTGGAATTTACATGTTTATGAAGTTTATCGGGTGACACAGGAGAAAACCAACTAAATGATGATGTTTACTTTGCTGCCATTCTAGTTGTAAGGGACCCATCATTGTAAATTAATTTCACTTCTGTTGCTGATTCCAGGGTAGTGAAGCTCGTGCAATGTGAGGGCTAGTCAGAAGGAGTTATGAAATAGTGAGTGTATAGCATATAGACAAAGATGGACAAATCTTGTTTGAAACTTTCATTCTTATGGTCCTATTTTAGAGAAAAGTTTTAACTAACACATTGTCATCTGGACTTTGCTCCAAGCAGCAACATCTTCCTCTTTAGAGAGTATTGATATAAGTAGGAGATCAAAATGACAATCTCCATACCATTTACTTGATGATTTTCCAGTGTTCCCTCTTTCAGGATGGTGTGACACCCCATACTCCTTAAACCATGATGCTTTGTTTCTCTATCCTTAGAGGTTTCAAGGTGTGGACCAGACCTCCTAGGGGACAAACTGTTATTCTAGCAAGGCCAAATTTCCATCTATGTGGAATCCCCCGAACTCCCAACAATTATATTAGGACAAACTTAATTTTTCTCTGATGCCATAAAAACCTTAGCATGTCTCTGGAATAACACTTAGAACACAGAATACCAGAACTAGAAGGAATTTCAAGAACATAGTGTATTAGACTAGTCTGTAGAATGTCACAGAAGGAAGGGATCTGATGTTGTTTAGTCATCCTATTTTATAGATGAGGGAAGAAAACTAGAGCCATTCATATGACCTTTTCCAAAGTTCAGATCTTCATCAGCTCTTGCCTACACTATTGGTAATAGTCTTTTAATTAGTCATCCTCATTCCCATCTCTCACCTCTCCAATAAATTAAGACTCATAGTTACAACAAAATAACAATAATGATGAATAGTAATAATAATCTTCTTATGGCATAAATCACACCATATTATTTCCATGTTCAAAAGCTTTAAGTTACTCCATATTTTCTCTAGGGTAATATACCATCTCCTCTACTTCTCTACAATCAGATTCCAGTTTACTTTTTCAACCTTATTTTATAGAAACATAAATTGAGAGTTTAAAGGGACCATATGGGTCATCTAATAAAAAATTTTCAAGGTGACATCTGAAGTTTGCAGTAGCAAATGACCAATCCAGGTGCTTTGACCTCCAATCCATGGAACTTTCTAACATATCACAATACCTAGTGTAAGTTTAAAAATTAACATACAATAATTCCAAGTATATTTTATAAGATTCATTAATAATCATTTGAACATATAACTGATAGCCAAAATACAGTAGCTTAAAATTATTCAGTATAACAGCATAGTATTGATTAGATTAATATATGAACTTAAAAAATTTGAATCTTAAAACAATCAGCAAATACAATAAGCATGACAGGATGCAGGCACTAAATTCAAAAGTCCTTTTCTCTAATTTCAATAGACTTGTTCACTATTAGGAGGGGAAACAAAACTCAAAAAGTCAACATCAATAAACTTCCAGATCTCTTAAAGGTTCCCTCCCCTCCCCAGTATGACCATCTATTTAGATTTCTTTTGTCACACTTCTGAAATTTCCCATACCAGCACTGAGCATAGTGTAAACAAATCCTATATAGTATGTGTTGCAGAGACTGGACAGGCCAAAATGACAAAGGGGTGTAGGGAGTCAAATCTCCCATCTGAATCTTAAGATTAGTCAAGCTATCAACTGCATTGTATCCAAGCACAAAAACTGCTATGAATAGAAGAAAAGACATCTTAAAGCTATAAACTGTGTGAGCTGAATAAGGGTCTCTGGAAATGGAAGCTGTTTTGAGATTTTCAGGAAACTGGGCCATGCTTGCAATCTCTTCTTATTATCAGTAGGTGGCACTACCATAGTATGCACTGGCTAAGAGTAAAAGCCTCACAAGGAATGTTTGGGAGAAAAGTTCTGACCCTTCCCACACACAGGAATAAAAACAATGGCCCTGTAATAACTCATTCTCTTCTCCCATAGCTAGAGGCATGGAAGCAACTTCCTAGGTTAGCCAGGCTAGGAAGTTAGATGGGGTTGGGGATGGTGTGGGTAGTGTGGATTGGGCTGTACCACACTGTGTTCCCCTGCTGAAAAACCGCTAGTGTACACTTGAGACCTACATTGGGGTGGGGGTGTAGGGAAGGGATTCATACTCCTCCCTCCATAGGAAAAACAAAGGTGCTTCTAAATGGCTCTTGAACTCTTGGGTAATTGGGCATGGACAGCAGTAGCTCATAGACAGCAGAAATGGCAAGGACCCTAGACTAAGTCACACAAACGAAAGCAGTGGGCAGTCAGGCAGGATGACTGGTGAAAAAAAGCAGGAGCAAGCACCAGAAGTGGCAGGAGAGAAAATGGTATTCTTTTATCAAATGCTTAATTTTTTTTAGAATTCTATCTCTTAGGGGTCATAATAAATGTAAGCTTAAAAATCTAAGTATTATATTTTATAAGATTTATTAATAATCACAAAGTAAAAGGAATAAAAAGACAAAGGTAAAAGTCTGAGTAAGGCCAGCTTTTCTAGCCATGAATGCAGAAGAAGAGAGAAAGAGGGCTAAGTTACACACAACTTATTTACAAAATATGAGGACACAATGTGGGGACAAAAGAAAAAAGGAATTTTGGGATAAGAAAAAAGAATTCTGGGAGATGGAATCTTTAGGGTACAATATTCTAATTACACATTAGATAACTTTTTTCACATTGTTATCACAATGAAAGTCTTACCATATTACTCCTGCTTAAATTCTAGTGGCTCCCTGTTACCCTTTGTATCAAACATAAACAAGATCAAATTCTCTATTGAAGTGCTTTAAAATCTGGCCCCTTCATACTTTCACATTTCTTTGTGCTTTTCTTTCCTTTTGGTATTCTAAAGTCTAGTAACCTTACCTTTTTGCCGTTCCAGCATCATTCCATTTCAGTGGCTGTCTTCTTATACCTGAAATGCTCTTCCTCCTTATCTCTGCTTCCTGGCTTCCTTCAAGATTCATATGAAATCCCACTTAAAAGTTTTTTTTAATTGATTAATTAAGAAAATTTTTGCATGATTACATAATTCATGTTCTTTCCCTCCCCTCCTCTCACCCCCTCTAATAGCAATCAAGACTTATTTCCATATTACTGATATTTGCGCAAGGGTGATCATTTAGAGTCTACATCCCCAGTCATATCCCCATTGACCCACGTGATCAAGCAATTGTTTTTCTTCTGTGTTTCTACTTCCACAGTTCTTTCTCTGGATGTGAATAGTGTTCTTTCTCATGAGCCCCTCAGAAATGTCTTGGATCATTGCATTGCTGCTAGTAGAGAATCCATTACATTTGATTGTGCCACAATCTATCTATCCCTGTGTATAAGGTTCTCCAGGTTTTGCTCCTTTCACTCTGCACCACTTCCTGGAGGTCGTTCCTTTTCACATGGAATTCCTCCAGTTCATTATTTCTTTGAACACAATAGTCTTTCATCACCAACAGACACCATAATTTGTTTATCCATTCCCCAATAAAAGGGCATTCCCTCATTTTCCAATTTTTTTTGCCACCACCAAGAGTGTGGCTATAAATATTTTTGTAGAAGTCTTTTTCCTTATGATCTCTTTGGGGTAAAAACCAAGCAGTGGTATTGCTGGATCAAAGGGTAGGCAGTCTTTTAAAGCCCTTTGGGCATAGTTCCAGATTGCCATCCAAAATGGTTGGAAAAATTCCACTTCTTTGCAAAAGGATTTATTTTATTATTTTCCCCCTCTCCCATGTAATCCCACTTCTGGTACCTTTTCTCTGGAGTTATTTTCCATTTCCACTCTTGTATGTCCATAGCCATTTGTATGTTGTCTCTCTCATTAGAAGGGATCTGTCTGAGGACAAGGAATATGTTTCTGCCTTTCTTTCTGTCCTCAGTACTTGGGACACAGTCTGGCTCTCAGTCCTTAACAAATGTTTGTTGTTTGATTGACTGACTGATTATTCCCTTTTATGCACTTTACAATCCAACCAAACCATCTACTAGTAAGCCCTGAGTGTAGCATTCTGCCATTTCCTGCCCCCTGGAATTTGCAATTCCCAAGGTTAAAACATAGTTTCCCCTCATTTCTGACTTTAGTCTACTTGCTTTCCTCCATGGCTTATCCTTGATATCATCTTTTATGAGAAGTCTAGCCATATATTACTCATTCTCAATGCTCTTTTTTGTCACAATTTAGCTCAAATTTCTTATTTTTGTACACCTTTTAACCACCAGTAAAAATTAATCTTCTGGAAGGCATTTTTATGAATGTCTGTGTATAATATCCAGTGCCAAGCATATTGATTTATACATAGTAGGCATTTCATTGAATTTGAGAAATGAAACCATATATGGATGATAGAAATAAATCTGTGAAGGAACCTTAGAAATCATTAAGTTTAACCCTTTCATATTAGAGGTAAGAAAACTATCAAAAAAGAGCTGTGGGGCAGCTAGGTGTCTCAGTGTATTGAAAGCCAGGACTAGAGACTCCTGGAGGTCTTGGGTTCAAATCTGTTTCAAACACTTCTAGCAGTGTAATACCAGGGAAGTCACTTAACTCTCATTGCCTTGATCTTACAATGCTTCTGCTTTAAAAAAAGTGATTATAAGACATAAAATATGAGTTAAAGAAAAGTATCCAGGGACATCCAGCTAGTGCCTGAGGCAAGATTCAAAACCATGTCTTCCTTTTCCTGAATCCAGTCCTCTACTCTACTACTTCATACTGCCTAAAGGGAGTTAAATAAGATTTTCAAATCCAATTTAACTAGCATATTGTAAGGACTTATTAGATATTCAATAAATACAAATTGAGTTTAATAGAAATGTCCATCAAAATAAAAGAGACAGTCATATGATTGGCAAAATGGATAATGGAAATAAGGAGTGACTCTGGTTGATGTTCTCTTTGCTCTTCAATTAGGAGATCAAGATACTGAAAAGAAAGATAAACAAGTTTTAGAGAAATTAAGAGTGAAATCTCCCAAAATGGCACAGTGAAAAAAACACTGGATCTGGAGTCAGGAAGACTTCACTTTGAATGTGGCCTCAGATAATACTAGAGCAGTGGTTCCCAAACATTTTTGGCCTACTGCCCCCTTTCCAGAAAAAAATATTACTCAGCTCCCTGGAAATTAATTTTTTTAATTTTAATAGCAATTAATTGGAAAGATAAATGCACCTGTGACCATCACTGCCTCTCTGGATCACTGCAGCACCCAACAGGGGGCGGTAGTGCCCACTTTGGGAATCACTGTACTAGAGGTATCACTGTGGGCAATCAGTTAACTCCAATCAGCATTTGTTTCCTCACTTATATAACAAAGATAATAATAGCAATTACTTTTTAAAATTGTTGTATGGATAAGATGATAGATATATTTTAAAAGGACATAAAACTGAAAGTGTAATATTATAAAAATTACTATTTCTACTACTTATTATTTTTTAAAAATCTCATTGGATCTGGAAAAAAGAAAATGATGGGCCATAGTGCAAGCAAAATTTTCTGGTACTAAGGTCATTTGTTAATTTCTTTTCACTATATGGTAGACCTGATGGCCTTGCTATTTCAGATAACATAAAGATTCTTTCCATATTTCTACAATGGCAAATGTTGTCTCTTAAGTGGCCATTGTAAAGGAATATTCTTGCATCTAAAGGAAACCTGAATTGTTATAATATCAGTAACAGAAATGACAATAATAATAGTATGTAAAACATTTTAATTTTTAAAATCACTTTATATATTTTATCTTATTTGAGATAATCAGACAGAACAATCCATCTTCCATCTTTGTTCTTATGTACGGACCTAGAATGTACTCCCTCCTTACCTCCTCAGAGGATTGCTCTCTTCCTTTTAGATACAGTTCAAAGGACAGCTAGGTAGCACAGCAGATAAAGCACAAGACCTGAGGTTCAAGGACCTGGGTTTGAAACTGGCCTCAGACACTTCCTACTCATGTAACTCTGAGCAAGTCGCTTAACCCCAATTGCTTCAGCCTTAGATTCAATACTTAGTTTCATTTCTAAGACAGAAGGAAAAGGTTTTAAGAAAGAAAAAAATGGATACAATTCAAGTATTGGGATGACAAAATTTCATGGGCAAAAGAAGATAGTATTTTTCCAACATTTTTATTCTTACTGCTAAAAACAGAAAAAAAAATCTCATCCTAAGTTTCAGCAGGCAGATCACTAGAGGGTCTGACTTCAGGAGTTATCCCTGGTATCTTGACCATCAGATCTCTAAAATTTTTCTCTGACTCCTTTGACATCACCTGGTGTTGCCTGTTGGCTGAGGTGGGAATGAGGAGCAAAGGAATTTTCCAAATTCATATTTCTATTAGTTGAGCTTGTTCTAGAAGCCCGAGATAAGCTGGCTTTGACAATTCCCACTTCAGTCAGAAGATTTTTCTGTACTCCCAGCTGCCAATGCCTATCTTTATCATTCTACCTTCTTATCCTATGTGTATACTTTGTATGGGCCTATATATTTTCATACTGTCTCTTTCCATTAGAATGCATACTCACTAAGAGCAGGGAAAGCGTTTTGTATTTTTACTCTCCTTTGTCTACCCAGTTCTGGCTTGTCATTGGTGCTTAATAATGCCTCTTAATTGATTAGTTAACAGTTTTGTTGTGGCAACTAGTGCACCATTAAAGCATATGTAAACTGCCACTTTTAGGCCCCCAAATCTCATCATTTCACTTTCACATTTCCTGACTTTCTCTGGTTCCTAGAGGTGGCAGGAAAATGCAAAGGAAAAAGATCATTTCAAGGAAAGGTCACACACTGGCAGGCTGCTCATTACTGAAAACATACTCTTACTGCCTTCAAGAAATTGTTCTCAGTTGGTTCCTCTAAACATTCAGGAACTCAAGATGATATCTCAATGGGTTTCTTCATAGCATTTTTAACACTGAAAACTCCTTCCTTTACATTCTTACCCTGGGAGAAGTTCTATGAGACTTTAAAGGGAGGAAAATGAAGGTGTTTTAAAAAATGAACCCTAAAAGTAGATTCAATGTGAACTTTTTATTTTTTATTCCAAAGTTTTTTAAAGATCCTACTGTTTCAACATCATCATTAGTAACATCAACCAATAATCAGGATGAAATATGACCCTGACATCATTAGTAGATACAAGTTATAAAGAATTCTGAGAATAGAAAAGCCACCAAATGTTTCTTCTCAATGGAGACAATACCTTGGACAGCTCTCTCTCTCTCTATCTTTTTAAATAACTTTCCAATTATTTGGACTACAATTCTTTTTAACAGCATGCAGCTTCTGTTCATCTCTAACAGACAGGAGAGCTGCTGAGTTCCTTTAAGAAAACTAAATTTGGAGTCAGAGGAGCAGAGATTTGTAGATGTAAGTTCTTGTATAGGCCATCTAGTGCAACCCCCTTATCTTATAGATGAGAAAATGAAGATCAGAGAAGTCACTTGCCCCAAATTATATATGTATCAAATAGTGAGTCAAACAGCTATTAAATATCTATTATGTTCAAGGAATTGTGCTAAGTGCTGGGAGGAAAAAGGAGAAAGGCAAAGATAATTTCTATTCTCAATGTAAAAATAAGTATATTTAAGAGGGTTTGATGTTGGAAAGAGCGACAGACCTGGTATGAATGTCTGTCAACTCCCCTCTCAATATTTTACTTTTACTAAAGACAACAGAGGAGGTCTTTCTGGAATAGTGGACATCCAGAGAATGGGAGCCGGCCCTGGATGCTAAAGAGAAGGCTTTCCTATTTGGAAAGGTGGGTGGTAATGCTGGTAAGTCAAGCTCAAACCCTCTCCCTATAGAAACCTCCCCACAGCCAATGCCAGCATCACAGAGGGTCTCCCTCAAAATGGAGCCTGAGCAAAGTAGCTGCTCAAACCCCTTTCCCCTCTTTGCCTCATGTAATGATTTCTCCTTGATCTGACTGCAAATTGGTTTATTTTGTAGATGAACAAGATAGCTGAAGAAGGGAGAGGATAGAGGAATCAAGGGGGGGGGGATAGGTTTGAAGGAAGAGGAGACTCTATTTGGGGTTTCTTGTTTTCCTAAACTGAGCCAAGATGGCTCCATTCCAACTTAACTATCCTCTTCTTATATAATTAAAGTCTCTCTCCTACCTTAACCAGTGGCGACTATCCTTCTTGGGAAGATCAAGGGATGGAAAGGATCTTCAGGGTGACCCCCTCCCCCTAAAGTTAAGGGATCAGCCTCTTCTTGGCAGCTGTAGTTGTTTGTTCTTCCTCTAATGGAACCTTCTTTCTCTTCTGGGCAAGGGAAATGGAGGCAAGGCCTTTTCCACAGGTGGGATCTAGAGCTCCGGGACTTTGCTCCACACAGATCCATTCCATTGATGCATTTATTTATTTATTACCAATTACATTTAATAAATCATCACATAAGTTTTCAAAAGTTATATGACCTAAATTGAATTCCTCCTTTCTTCCCTCCCCTCTCCTGGAGCTGGAAGGCTATTCAATCTAGATTATACATGTATTACATGTAAAAATATTACAATAATAAATATTTTTGTAAGTGAATAATCTTATAAAACCAAAACCCCAAAACATAAACTCAAGTAAACAATTGGAAAAGCAGACACTTTCATCTGCCTTCTGACTTCAAAAGTTATTTCTCTGGAAACTGATGAAATTCTTTGTCTTATGGCCTTCAGAATTGAACTAGATTTTTCTATTGCTGAGAATAGCTAAGTATATCATAGTTAAACATTATGTTACTGTGTACAGCGTTTTCCTGGTTCTGCTTATTCTACTCTGAATCAGTACATGAAGGTCTTTCCAGTTCATTCTGAAATTATCCTGTTCGTCATTCCTTACAGCACAAGAGTATTCCATCACCACCACATACCACAATTTGTCCAGCTATTCTCTAATTAAGAGACATTCTTTTAGTTTCCAAATCCTTTCCACCACAAAAAGAGCAGCAATAAATATTTTTATACTAACAGATTCTTTCCCATTTTAAAAAATCTCTTAGGGAAATAGATCTGGTAGTGGTATACAGGATAAAAGGATATGCGTTGTTTTATAGCCTTTTGTGTATAATTCTAAATTGCCCTCTAAAATATTTGTATCAGTCTATAACTCCATGGTAAAGCATTAGTGTCCCAATTTTGCCACATCCCCTCCAAAATTTATCATTTTTATTTACTGTTATATTGGCCAATCTGATAGATGAGAGGTGATACATCAGAGTTGTTTTAATTTGCTTTTCTCTAATAAAGAGCAATTTAGAATATTTTTTCATATAATTATTGATAAACTCAATTTTTTCGTCTGAAAACTGCCTCTTCATATCCTTTGACCATCTGTCAATTCAGGAATGACTTGTATTCCCAAAAATTTGAATTAGTTCTTTATATATTTGAGAAATAAGACCTTTATCAGATAAATTTGTTATGAATTTTTTCCATTTGTTGTTTCCCATTTAATCTTAGTTGCATTGGTTTTATTTCTACAAGCCCTTTTAAATTTAATATAATAACATTTATTAATTTTATATATTGTTATGTTCTCTGTATCTTGTTTGGTCATAAAGTCTTCCCTTCTCCATAGAACTGACAGGAAAACTATTCTCTGTTCCCTAATTTACATATATATGACTCTTTACATCTAAATCATATACCCATTTTGACCATATTTTGGTGTAGGGCATGAGATATTGATCTAAACTTAATTTTTGCCATACCATTTCCCAATTTTCCCCAGAAGGTTTTGTCAAAGAGTGGGTTCTTTTCCCAACAGTTGAGATCTTTGGGTTGATCAGACACTAGATTGCTAAGGTCATTTACCCCTCATCTATTCCATTGATCCACCCTTCCATTGATCCACCCTTCTATTTCTTAGTCAATACCAGATTGTTTTGATGATTACTTCTTTATAGTACAGTTTAAAATCTGGTACCTTTAGTCCTCCATCTTCAGGGACTCAGTTTTTTAGTGTGTGAAAAAATGTAGTCCGGATGATAGTGTTTGCTTGTATTTATTTGGAGAAATATACCTGAAAATATATGATTTTCCCAGTCATATAGCTTCAGTAAGTTAGTCTGAATTTTAATGCAGCTTTCTTTGACTAGAAGTTTTCCAGATGTACCACACTTCCTCTCCAAGCTAATCTTTAAGGTATCTTTAAGTCCTTGCATAGTGACATTCTACACTCAATTGTTACTCCCTATTATAACATTCAGTGTTTTTTTTTTGCTGTGGAGTTCTATGATTTTATAAGACCATCATATGACCACAGTGAATCGAATGGCAAAATCTCCCTTGACTGGGTCAAAAGGCCTGAGTTCTGACTCGTTGACTTTCTATATGTCCTCCAATAAATCTTCTCATTTCCCTTCTTCTTCCTCTTGTTCTTCCTTTTCTTCCTCTTGTTCTTTTCTTTCTTACATGTGAAATAGATGAACTAGCTATTTACCATACATGTGTCAAGCACCTATGAATTAAATATTGGGTTTGGCATAAGAAACATAAAAATGGATAGTATTTTTAACCTCAAGAAGCTTGCATTCAAGTAGGGAGGTACAACACAGTATGAGGAAATAAGGACCAGGGAAGGGGGGTTTAGTTCTAATCAGAAGTTCTTAACTATTGTATGTGTATATGTGTGTGCCATTTGGCAGTCTGATGAGGCCAATGAATCCCTCTCAAAGTCAGGCTTATGAATAAAGAAAAATCATGAGAAAGATTAGACAGGAAGCTAATTAGATTGAAATACAGTTTTCAAAATATTTTTAGAAATCACCCCCAGGTAAAGAGTACCTGGTTTAAGCAGTGATTATGAGTGGTTCATGAAAAGTGAGGAAAATAATTTCTGCTTTACCTGCCACATAAAATTGTTATAAGCAATAAGTGATATATACATATATATGTATATGTATATATATATATTCTAAAGTATATTGGAAATCAAAGTTTTCACAAGAAAAATGTTATTGTTACAATAGTGTTGAGAACAATATTTGTTGTTATTATCATTGTAATTATGATTAGTTATTTTTGTTCTCTACCAAAGGCCTCCTATAGAATGGTACATTTTTTTGAAGGCTATGGGCCAGGGGAGCTTAAGATTTTGCCAAACTAGAGAATGAATTTAAATTTAATAGGTGTCTTCCTGGAACCAGCCTTATTAAGTATAGAAAAACTTATTCACTAAGAAATATATATTTTATCCATAGCCATTACTATAGGTCATCATAGTGGGGCATGAAGTTAGTTGTAATTTTAATCAGAGAAGAGGATACCAGTACAGACCCTTGAAGTATCATAATAATCAAATTTTGCAATAATATTAACACAAAGAAATATATCTCCAATTTGTTCATTTTTCCAGTAGATCTCAGATCAGATCTTCTATTTCCAGTGATGTTTCAGGGGAAAAAAAAGATGACTATGAGTCATAGCCAGTTTCCAAGAAACTGCATTTGGTTGCCATTAACAACCACATACATGAAACAGAATGACTGTGCACTAATATTTTCTAAATATCTACAAGGGGAAGAAACAAGATAGTTGAGAATATAGAGAATATGAATTTATAGAATAAAAGAGATGCAAACAAAAATAAAATAAATATTTCACTATCATTTTGGAAGTGACTTCTAAACCGAGTTTCATGAACTAAAGATGATTAGGACACAGTGTGAATCAGAGACTCTCATTTTTGAACCTGACATGCTACCATGTTGTGGGCAATGATTTAATCCTTGAATAGGTCCCTGCTTATATGATATAGCATTTAGGATCTTGGGAAAGTAGGACTGTAAAGTTCATTGAAGAGAGAAGACTTTCTCTCTGGGCCAGTTTTTATCATCCAATAAAACTGAGTGGATAGTGGAGTTAGACTTTATCATTTTTAGATACATTCTAAATGTGTCATTCTTTTTTCTAACATACCATATTCTAAATTCCTTTCCAATTTAAAATTTTTTTTAGAACTTTTCCAGCTCAGTATATTATGTTCTTACATTTTATGTCCCTAGTTTCCATCCTTATCTAAAAATTATCTTCTAAGGCCACTTTGATCTCTAGGATTACATATTCTAAGATTCCTTTCAGTTCTGTTGTTCTTTCATATTAACACATATCAATGACTTTAATAATATTGTCTGACATTCTCAAGGGTTTCCCTGTTTTATTTCCATGTAAAGATGGAAAAATTGCAATATAAAAATAATTTTGTAAACAATCCTATAAAACCAAATGGATTAGCAAAATGATCTTTGGTGTCCTTTGGAATATGCTTTCACCATTTTCTGCTGCTCTAAATATGACCCATTATTTAAGATCCAGCATGAATTTTATCTTCTTCATCAAAACTTCCCCATGGAATTCAGCTCATATTTCTTTTATCAATCTCTGAGTCAGAAAACAGCAGAATCAAATCATTTTGAAATTCCAAGGGATGAGAAGGCTAATAATTCAACCTCCAATTCTAAATAATATCTGAGACACCACTTTTTGTGTTTCTGGTGATTGTTTTCAAATCCCATTCTAGTTTGTATATATTCTAAAACTGGTGGTTCAAAATTAGAAAAAAAAATACTCTAGATGAACCTTGATTCCTCTGCCCTTTTCCTTATAACTGAATTTATTGATTTCCTATGAAATTTACATGTTTCAGCACTTAAATAAAATTTTTAAAACTTGTATTTCCTCATCTTATTTATTTTACACACTTACTTCTCTACCTCTCCTCAACCAAACACAAATTTGGTCATACCTTTGATTTTGCTGTCACTCTCTCTAGAAAGCCTGCCCAAATATCATCTTTCACTCATTTATTTTAATGAATGAATGAAAAAGTGTGTATTACATGCATACAGTATCAGTCCTAAACATGGTATACACATAAAAAAGGAAAAAAAAATAGTCTCTGCCTTTAAGAAATTTACCTTCCAGTGGAAGAGACTATACCCTAACAATTTGATCTGGAAGTTTTGAAGGATGGTGAATAGGACTGTAGGGAAGTAGATTAACACACTCCATCTTGGAACAATGGCAGAGTTGACCACATGTTGGTTGGAGAGCTTTTTGAGGGCATAAGAAGGGAAGTTGACTCAACTTTTGGAAAGGGTACTGAAAATAAATTATTCTAAGTTAAGGCAGCTAAGGAAGAGGAAGGAAGGATGAATGAAATAAAGCATGGGTAGAGTTTTTTTTTTGAAAGACAGCAAGATATTTTTATTTTATTTTTAATTTTAAAATTATTTATTCAGAATATTTTTCCTTGGTTGCATGATTCATGATCTTTCCCATCCCTCTTCCCTCCCTGCAATGCTCCGCATTGTTCAAAACCTATTTCCATATTATATTTGCATAGAGTGATCTTTTAATGCCCAAACCCCAATCATATCCCAATGAACCGCATGATCTATCATGTTTTTCCTTTGCATTTCTACTGCCACAGTTCTTTCTCTGGATGTGGATAGAGTTCTTTCTCATAACTTCCTCTGGATTGTCCTGGATCATAGAATTGCTGCTAATAGAGAAGTCTATTACGTTCAGTTGTGCCATAATGTATCAGTCTCTGTGTAAAATGTTTATTTGGTTCTGCTCATTTTGCTTTGTACCAATTCCTGGAGCTCTTTCCAGGTCACAGAAATTTTCCACTTCATCATTCCTTTCAGCACAATATTATTCTATCACCAACAGACACCACAATTTGTTCAGCATTTTCTCAAATTGATCAATACCTCCTCATTTTCCAAAATTTGGCTCACAAAAAACACAGCTATAAATATTCTTATACAAGTATTTTTCCTTATTAGCTCTTTGGGGTACAAACCATCAGAGGTATGACTGGATCAAAGAGCAGGCAGTCATTTAAAGCCCTTTGAACCTAATTCCAAATTACCCTCTAGAATGATTGGATTAATTCACAACTCCACTAGCAGTGAATTAGTGTCCCAATTTTGCCACATTTCTTTCAACATTTATCACTTTCCTTTTCTGCTATATTGGCCAATATGCTAGATGTGAGGTGGTACCTCAGAGTTGTTTTGATTTGCATTTCTCTAATCAGGAGGAATTTAAAACACTTTTTATGTGATTATTGATAGTTTTGATTTCTTCATCTGAGAACTGTCTTTTCATATCCTTTGATAATTTGTTGTTTGGGGAATGACTTGATTTTTTTGTAAATTTGACTTAGTTCCTTATATATTTGGGAAATTAACCTTTGTCAGAGAGTTTTGTTATAAAAATTTTTCCCAGTTTGTTGTTTTCCTTCTAATTTTGGTTGTATTGGTTTTGTATATACAAACCCTTTTTAATTTGATATAATCAGAGTCATTCTAGACCACCATCTTTCACATTTTTTTTCATTTCCCTTAATATTCTTGATCTTTTGTTCTTCCAGATGAACTTTGCTATAATTGTATCTAATGCTATAGAAAAGTTTTTTGGTGGTTTGATAGGTATGGCCCTAAATAAATAGATTAATTTCAGTAAGATTGCCATTTTTATTATGTTAACTCATCCTACCCATGATCAATTAATGTTTTTCCAATTATTTAGATTTAGTTTTAATTGTGTAAAAAGTGTTTTGTAGTTGTGTTCATATAATTCCCGTGTTTCTCTTGGTAAAAAGATTCCTAAATATTTTATATTGTCTAGGGTGATTTTAAATGGAGTTTCTCTTTTTTACACTTGTCCCTGAATTTTGTTGGAAATATTCAGAAATGCTAATGATTTATGTGGGTTATTTTGTACCCTGAAACTTTGCTAAGGTTGTTAATTATTTACACTAGCCTTTTAATTGATTTTTTAGGATTCTTTAAGTAGACCATCATATTATCTGCAAAGAATGATAGTTTAGTTTCCTCATTGCCTGCTTTAATCCCTTCAATTTCTTTTTTATCTCTAATTGCCATTACTAGCATTTCTAGTACAATATTAAATAATTGTGATAATAATGGGCATCCTTATTTCACTCTTGATATTATTGGGAAGGCTTCTAACTTGTCCCCATTGCAGATGACACTTGCTGAAGGTTTTAAATAAATACTGCTTATTATTTTGAGGAAAGGCCTTTCTATTCCTATACTCTCTAGTGTTTTCAATAGGAATGGATTGTCAAAGGCTTTTTCTGCATCTATTGAGATAAGCATGTGATTTTGTTGGTTTAATTATTGAGATGGTCAATTATGTGGATGGTTTTCCTAATATTAAACCATCCTTGCATTCCTGGTATAAATCCTACCTAATCATAGTTAATAATCCTTTTGATAAATTGCAATAGTCTTTTTGCAGTATTTTATTTAAGATTTTTGCATTTATGTTCATTAAGGAAATTGGTCTATAGTTTTATTTCTCTGTTTTTGTCTGCCTGGCTTTGGAATAAGTACCATATTTGTATCATTAAAAAATTGGGAAGACTCCTTCTTTGCTCATTTTTTCAAATACTTGGTATAGTTTTGGGATTAGTAGTTCTTTAAATGTCTGATAGAATTCACTTGTGAAGCCATCTGGCCCTGGAGATTTTTTTCTTAGGAAGTTCCTTGATGGCTTGTTCAATTTCTTTTTCTGAGATGGGATTATTTAAATATTCTATTTCCTCTTTTGTTAATCTGGGCAATTGATATTTTTGTAAATGTTCATTGGATGGAAATTTTTATGAAATCGTGATTATGGAGACACTGTGAATAATCTGGGGAACAAAGTCCCAAGGAGGAAAAAAATCATCTCTTACAAGAAAACATTGAACTGTCATTTTAAATGTTTAATCTACTCAGGAGAATGTTAAAACTTTCTCATTTCCTTCCTCTTTTAACTTCCTATTTACTTCTTCTTCTCCTCTCCCCTCCTCTCTTTTCCTTTCTTCTCCTCTGCTCTCCTCTGCCCTCCTCTCTTTTCCTCTCTTCCTCTCCTCTCCTGTCCTCTCCTGTTCTCTCCTCTCCTCTCCTCTCCTCTCCTCTCCTCTCCTCTCCTCCCCTCCACTTTCCTACTCTCCTCTCCTTTACTCTCCTCATTTCTCTTCTACTCTACCTTCTCCTCCCCTTCCTCCCATCTTCTCTCCTCTCCTCTCCTTCCCTCCTTTCTTGTCCCCTCTTTACTAGATTAAAAATTGAATGAATGTCTAAAGCAGAATAATAATAAATAAGCCAGTAAAGGTTAAGGAGGGCCAGGTGTTTTACCTGGAATGTTGTTAGATGAAAAAGTAAAAATGTGTCAACAAAATTGTATCTTCATTTTTCAATAACACATATTTTATGCAGATACTGTTTCAATGAGTGCCTGGGTTCTTCTTAGCTGTGGGAGCAAGGAGATAGCCCCTATTGCCAATAGTCCTAAGGAAGACACTGACCTTTCCCATTTTGAATCTCTTTAGGCAGCAAAAAAGTTTCAGGAAATTCAGGTCTTTGGACTGGTGTTTCAAAATTCGCTTTTATATCAGAGATACCTGGTTGAGTATTTAGAAGGAAGCACAGCAAAGGCCCCAGGTGGATCCTTGTTGTATATCAATACATCTCCACGGAGTCTAGGTACTCAGGTGAGTGTCCTTTTGTGTGTCTCCATGGTCCATCTGTCCCTGGGAAGATCAAATTGTTTCCAGGTGCCTGGTAGCACAAAGAACACTAAAAGATGGACTGACGATGAGTCTGGGTCACAATGTCAGTGATAGACAAATCTTTGCAATTCCTTTGGAATCATTCTCTAGTGTCTTGAGGAATCTTACATCAGAAATTGAGTGTGACCCTGCAGTTCAGCAGTCACTGGAGTCTGACACCTCACTCAAGAATTTGCTCATGTACTATCATACTGGGGGAAATATTTCTGGACAGCTGGAACCTAAGGGCCCTCCTTAAGTCAGAGGCCATGGACCACTTGTCGCTGTGCTTGCATATATCCAGGACCACTGTATTGCCTGCGTACACATTCCTTGCTGTCGCTGAAGCCCCCATATCACTTACTGTATTTTTCCATTCATAATACACTGTCTTCAGCTTCACTTTGTGTTTTTTCCACCTTGAGGGGAGAAGCAAGAATAGCTATATATATTTTTTTCTCTCTCTGCAGGGGGTGGAACAGGTTCCCAGCAATAAGAAATGATCTTGCCAGAGGCTGTAGCAATTCTGACTTTCCAACTGCCTCTCTGTGATTTCAGATAGATCAGGCAACCAATGCAGACTTTTTCCCCTTGTCAGTAGAAAAGAATGTTTTTATTCAGGAACCATGAGGAGAACAAAAGCCAAAGAAGAAACTCTAACATCGGTTTCTTTTCTTACCCCATGGAGAGATGAAAACCAAAAATAGGAAGCATTTCCATGACCTCTCTCCAGTTTTAGAGACAGAGTTATACCTCACTTTTGTAACATACTTTATTTTTTAATAAAGTATTTTATAACATTATCATGTTTTATCCTCATAAAAACTAAGCAAAATCACTTCCCCCTATAAGCCTTAGTTTTCTCATCTATAAAATGATGTGATTGAATTATGTGATCATTAAGCTAGGGGGCACAGTCCTGGAGTCAGGAAGGTCTGAGTTCAAATCCAATCAGACACTTACTAGCTATATGAGCATGGGAAAGTCGCTTAAGCCCTATTTGCTTAGTTGTGTTTTTTTTTTCCTTTGTACAATGGGGATAATAACAACACCTAAATTCCAAGGTTATTGTGAGGATCAAATGGAACAATAATTGTATAATGCTTGACACAGAGTAAGCAACATAGAAATGTTAGGTATTATTTATTACTCTTAATAAGTATAACATTCCGTGTTATATTTTGTACAGTTCTGTGTCTTAATTTTCTCCATACTGTGTTAGAAAGTCCCTTCCATTTTTGAGTCTATGTTCTATGCTCTAATGGTTTTTGCTTAAAAGAATCTTCAATGGATCTCTCATAGTATTCTAGGGATTTCTTTCATAACATTCTATTTTCTTCCTGTTCTACTATTCTATGATTCAATGATTCTATGTTAATCACAGCAACAAATGAGGAAATTGATGATGATATAGGTGACAAAAATGCCAAGGTATGTTGGCAAATGTTTGAAAACTGACACTTATTTTATTTTTAATAGAATAATTAATTTGATTGATTAAGGATGTTTTTCCATGGTTACAAGACTCATGTTCTTTCCCCCCCTTCCATCCACCCCCTCCCATAGCCAACGTGCAATTCCATTGGGTTTTACATGTGTCATTGAACAAGACCCACTTCCATATTATTGATATTTGCACTAGGGTGATCATTTAGAGTCAATATCCTCAATCATATCCCCTTCAACCCATGTATTCAAGCAGCTGTTAAAACTGACAAAAAAAGTGATATGTCAAAGGCACTGTTACTTTCATCTACATTATCAACATTTTATTTATAACTTTATGTCTTGGCAATCAACAAAACAATAAATTAAGCTCTTATTTATAGTATTTGTTGATTTCCAAGGTGTTTATGCCAATTCTGAAATTTAACAATTGGTAGAGCTGGCTTTGGCACACCTTTGCCTAACTCCCAAAATAATGAGTCAATAATAAAACCCAACTCTTCTGACTAGTGGGGTCACACATCTCTCACTACATGGCTTGAGGAATAGAGTATTGACTTTGGAGTCAGGACGAACTTAGTTCTATTAATGCCTCAAGTTATGTGACCCTGTGGAGGTCACTCGATTACTCTGAATTCTCTCATTTTCCTAATCAGAAAAATGGGGATATAATAGATATTAGCTCTCTAGATTATCATGAGGATCAAATCAGTTAATAAATGTAAAACTCTTTACAAATATAGAAAAGTTAAATATAAATGATAACTGTGTTATCATTATTTCAAATTATTTCCTAACATGGTATGATTTTATTTCCTCCCTTTGCTTTTTGGATCAAATACAAATTTTTCTTTTTGAAAATTTAAAACTTTTGCAATCTTACTCTAACCTATCAGTTATTATTTATCATCCTTCTCTTTATTTAGTTTTACAGCCAAACTAGTTATCTTGATGCTTTCGACATATACCATTCCAAAGTCCATCTTTGTGCCTTAGCGTAAGGTCTCTTCTTTCCTGAAATTCACTTCTTCATCTCCACCTCTTGGAATTCCAAATTTTCTTCAAAGCATAGCTCAAAAGTAACTACTTATATGAGTCCTTCCTGATACACTAGAGTTACCAAAGGCTCCCCAACTAATGTATCTTTTATGTATGTTATTTCCTCTAATAGATTTTGAGCTCTTTGAGAAAAGGGACTATTTCATTTATATGTTTCTATTCCAAGTACCTAGCACAGTAGGTGCCTGAGGCATAATAGTTACTTATAAACACTTATACATGGATTTATTTGTGAGCATGTTGAGATTAGGTCACATCTAAATCAGGTAGAAAGGAAAAATTACAGAATTGCAAAATGTTAGAAGTGTATGGGACTTTAAAGAACAAAATGCAACAGAGGAGATTCAGAAGAGTAACAGACAATGTTAGAGCTTAAAGGAACTTTAGAAGATAGAGCATTAGGGGGTAGCTGGGTGGCTCTGTAGATTGAGAGCCAGGCCTAGCAATGGGATGTCCTAGGTTCAAATATGGCCTCAGACACTTCTCAGCTGTGTGACCCTGGGCAAGTCACTTAACCCCCATTGCTTAGTCCTTACCGCTCTTCTGCCTTGGAACATTAATACACACTATTGATTCTAAGATGGGAGATAAATTTTTTTAAAAGTTGAATTAAAATAAAATAATTTTGAAAGAAGATAGAACATTAGACTATAGGGCATAGAATATTACATATTCTGATCAGTCTATTATCTTAATTCAGCTCTAATAGTCAAGAAATGAAGAACAGAAGTAGAATAGAAAGATCATGAGATTAGAAATATTTAGACTTTGGTTCTAGACATATATCTAATTAGTTAATTTTGGGTAAGATAACTCAGCATCTCCAAAACTCTATTTCTTTATCTCTCAAATGAGTATTATAATATTATTATGTTATTAGATTATTTTAAGGAAAATAAAGTTTTAAAAAATATTTTAAATCACTATATTTAATACTGTTTTTATTATCAATTATCTTCTCTTCTGTACTGTCAAAGAATAGTAATTAAACCCATGTGGGTTCTCCTGAGACCCTCCCATATTATAGTCCCTCCAGGCCTCACAATATCATACTTGGTAGTCAACATTCTTAGTTTAGCTGCTTGATACCAACTTGGTCAAGAATGTATTCTTCATGGACTTCTCTACTAGCAGCAATGCAATGATCCAGAACAATTCTAAAGGGCTTATGAGAAAGAATGCTATCCATATCTACAGAAAGAACTGTGAGAGTAGAAAAAAAGAAGAAAAACAACTGCTTGAACACATGGTTTGATGAGGATATGATTGGGGATGTAAACTCTAAATGCTCACCCCAGTACAGCTATCAATAATATGGAAATAGGTCTTGATCAATGACACATGTAAAAGCCAGTGGAACTGCACATTGGCTACAAGGAGGGGTGAGGGAGGGAGGAAAAGAGCATGAATCATGTAACCATGGAAAAATATTCTAAAAAATAATTAAATAAAAAAATAATGTATTCCTCACTTTTGTGATTTCAGGATCATCTTAATGCCTGAGGCATGACTGGAATAACAGTCTGGTGGTGGACTTATAGTCTTGTTCCTGTTATCATCATCATTATGCTTCTTTGGGAGGGGTGTGAAATGACCTGGAGTTTTCCAAGATTGTCAGGAGACCAAATTCTGATAAGCCCTACTGAGTTGGAAAGATGCCTGGTTGATATAGTGTTATATGTTTGTTTTCTGAGGGATGTACAAAATCAATATGTATGGAATCAATACCAGAAAAAAATGTCCATTAGGTGATAGTTTTAACAATAGTGATCATGACCTTGAAAGGCTACGTAGTAAGTCATAAGAAAAATATGCTCTTTCCTTCAACAAAATCATAAAACTTGTTAACATATAAGTAACATCATCAATGTACTCAGAAATGCATAATCAATGAATGCTGGAGGTGGATAGGTCCTCAAGGGGTAACCTGTAGCAAAAAGGAACACCTTACTCTAACCTATCTAATAGATGGTTATCCACCCTCTGTTTGAGTCTTCCATTTGGGGCAAAAACAAACACAGTAGCATAAGCTCTGACTCTGGATTCAGAAAGCCTGGGTTCAAATCCTACTTTTGATGCCTTCTACCTATGTGACCTTGAGTGATTTACTTAACCCTGGGTGCCAATTTATTCATATGTAAAATGAGACAGTTGAACTTCATGGCTTCTGAGCTCTAGGTTCTAGATCTATAATCCTATAACCTTCCAATATAGAATATTTCACTTACTCCTAGGATACCTTGCCATTAGAGAAGCAAACTCTATGCTCTTTTATAGTTATGTCAATTGAGTGCCAAACCTGGGAGATCCTAATTGGTTGGAAAGGTATCCTGTGATAGATTCTGTTTTCAATATGAAGAACACTTTAAAAAAATCATTCTTAGAAATTTAACCAGTAAATAAATGTTTCATAGAATCATTAGATTAGACACTGGAAGGAATGTTGCTGTTGTTGAGTCAATTCAGGCATATCTGACTCTTTGTGATCCCATTGAGGGTTTTCTTGGAAAATATATTGGAAGAGTTTGCCATTTCCTTCTCCAATTTATTTTACATATGAAGAAACTAAGACAGATTTAAATGACTTACCCAGTGCCACACAGCTACTAAATGTCTGAGACTAGTTAAACTTAGGAAAATGAGTCTTCTTGACTCTAGGACCAGAACTCTATCCGCTGGGTCATCTAGCTGCCATTGGAGAAAATGTTGGGATTCCTTTAATACAGTGATTCCCAAAGTGGGCACCACCGCCCCCTGGTGGGTGCTGCAGTGATCCAGAGGAGCAGTGATGGCCACAGGTGCATTTATCTTTCCTATTAATTGCTATTAAAATTAAAAAAAAATTAATTTCCAGGGGTGTTAAGTAATATTTTTTCTGGAAAGGGGGCGGTAGGCCAAAAAAGTTTGGGCCACTGCTTTAATCCAACTAACCTATGCCCAATTTTTACAGAACGGGTCAATCTGGCCTAAAAAATAAAAAAGAAAGAATCTTGCTCAAAGTCAACAAGGTAGTAAGTAGAAGACCTAGTATATGAACTCAAATCTCCTAAGTGACAATCTATAAACAGCTGATGATAACAATGATGATGAAGGTGAAGTTCTGATTCATGGTAGTGGTGGTGATGTCATTCTAGCATAGATTTTAAGGGATAGTAAGTTAATCACAGTGAGCCGCAGAGATTGCTTGTAATTTTTGCTTGTGATTTGTACTGTTGTCATTTCCAATTGCATTCCCACACTCCCCATCTGAATGGCAGCATTATGCCATCCAATTAAATCAATCAAAGGTAAAAAGGAAAACAACAAGACAAAACAAAACAAAATGCAGAATTTCTCAGCAGATGGCCTTAATTTGTCAGCTGTGTCATTGCCAATCTAAGAGAGTAGCATTTTTTTGCACCAGGAGATGATTCTTCAATTATATGCAAATAGGCCATTAGTGGCCATAAAACATAATCCATTTTGAGGCAGAAAGTAAGTTAGTTTCCCTCATTTTGAAGTGTGCCTGTGATATCAAGAATCTAAGACAATAATAGTCTTGTCAGGTTTCAAGTTTTAGGTAGAATATATCTTTGTGGTAGAAAAAATAAATCAGAAAATTCAATTTATGAAACACCTCAAGTCCCCTAAGCAGGTAGAGAAATTAAAAAAAAAAGTCTTCTAGAATTATATTAAGACACTGCGATTTTAGTACTATCATAACAATTAGAACAAGAATTAGAATGATGACCCCATAGAGATCATGTCTTTCAATCCCTCCATTTTTCTGGAAAGGGAATAGAAAATTGAGACTTAGAATTGTCTAAAGTGACATAGCTATTAAGTGGCAGAACTGGGATTTAAAGTCCTCTGAATTCAGACCCACTGCTCTTTGAAGATTTTACTTATTTGTTGTGTATGTGCATGTGAAGTCTCCAAACATTGCTCCTCTTCCATGTAATTTGGAAAACAATTATTCGCCTACCCAATTTATAGGGTTAGGATAAAACTCAAATAGAAATTATTATCTGGAGGCAAATGCCATGGAAGGTGCAATAGAAAGAATACTAGACTTGGAAATCAGGTCACCAGGGTTCTAGTTTCTAGATCTACTACTGTATAAAGGTGATAAAGTCATCTCTGTTTTTTTACGATTCATTTTCCTCTTTCGTGTCTTGTGATGTTTGATTTTAATGACTTCTGAGATCCCTCAGGGCTTTAAACCCAAACCCCAAATTCTAAGCTTGTCTAGGAAACTGACAAGAACCACAATATATTAACAACAAAACAACCAGCATTTATTTAACAGTTTAAGGTTTGAAAAACTTTTTATGTACATTATCTCATCTGTGATTCACAATAATCTCAAAAGTAGGTGCTATAAATATTAATATCCCCATTTTGTGGATTAGGGAAGTGAGAAAGGAGTCAAGCAATTTGACCTTTAACATGCAAGGATTAAATGATAGAGGTGGGATTTGAATAAAAATTTCTTCACTCCAAATCCAGTTCCTAAACCATGATGCCATCCACCAAATACCCTTATGTAAGGTACTTATTCCTTTGTCCCTCAGTATCCTCATTCATCAACTGAGAGAGTTGGACTAGATCATCTTTAAGATCCCTAATAGTCTGACTTTTTTTTTGTTGCATTATTATTTATAAAGATTTTTTTTTTCTTTTGACACAACCTGGATTGGCTGTGCAATGCCTGAATTGGGAATACATTTGCTCTTTGCCTGCAGCAAGACAAAGCCAGTGTTATTCAATGCCTCTCTCTGGAAAAGCATTAATGCATAAACCATAGACAGGGCAGGCTATTTTTGATGAGATTCTTAATCCACGGAGCATGGACATGTAATTGTTAACATTTTTGTTTTCATTAGCAGCAGACCTTGTGTTTAGGGCACTCCAAGAAATGAACATCTGGTATTAATAATTTCACAACATTCAGAGCTCAACCAAATTACAATCTATTGTTCCAAGCAGATGGGGTGCAAAATGAAAAAGAAATATACACATACGCACATATGTGTGTATTTAAAATTGTGCATGCACAAACACACACATACAGAAACAAAATACCCCCTAGATTATTTCTCTGTAATATACAACCTGATTCATTTCTCACAAAGTGTAATGAATTGGCTTTCAACAAGAAGCAGCTATTGTAAGTAATCTTTTCACATCTAAGCATATTCAGTAATTATTATTCATGTAAACAGGCTTTTTGTAGCTCAAATTAATCCTGGAATTGTTTTGACTGCTGTAAAATCTTTAACTTTGATAGCAGATAAAGCAGCCTTGTCCTTTTACTTTAGGGTCTGGAGGAATAAGGAGAACATTTGTGATCATCATAATGGTAATAACAATTCAATTCCCCAATCATCTATTAAGTGCTTACTATGTGCCTGACACTGAGTAAACAGTAACATTAATGATCAACAAACAAAATCCAACAACAATAAAAATGTTTTCAAGATTATATTCTACTTGTGGGATATATCAGGATATATACAGAAGAGTAGATAAAGTACATCAAAAAAGTAAAACAAATTAATTTCCAAGAGGCAAAGAAAGCTAAAACTGTGAAGGACCTCATATAGGAAGTGATACTTAAAACTTGGTTTTCATTGGAAGCCAGGGATTCTAAGGCAATGATTGCAAATCCATCAGCAAGCATTTTAAAGGGATTACTGTGTTCTTGTCTCTGTGCTAGATGCTAGGAATAACAATATATATATATATATTTTTTTAAACCCTTGTACTTCGGTGTATTGTCTCATAGGTGGAAGATTGGTAAGGGTGGGCAATGGGGGTCAAGTGACTTGCCCAGGGTCACACAGCTGGGAAGTGGCTGAGGCCGGGTTTGAACCTGGGACCTCCTGTCTCTAGACCTGACTCTCACTCCACTGAGCAACCCAGCTGCCCCTATATATATTTTTAAATTACCTGTCCTCAAGGGAAAATGATTTTTTAAAATTCAATTAGTTTATTAAATTAATTTAAATAAATTCTTTGTTCTTATATTCTAATAGGCAAACAACATGAACACATACAGATTATATACAAACCTCATTAAAAACATTCAAGGTAACTCTAGAGAAAAAGTCATAGGAGAAGTGTTATATAAGGTTGTTTTTAAGTTTTGTCTCATTTTTTAATACTTTATTTTCCCCATTTACATGTAAGAGCATTATTTTAACATTCTTTAAGTTACAAATTCTCTCCCTCCTTTCCACCCACATTCCCTTCAAACTCTCCCTGTGATGGTAAACAATCTAATATAGATTTTACATGTTCACTCATGTAAAACATTTTCCCATATTAGTCATTTTTTGGAAGAGATCTCAAACTACAACAATAAAAAGATAGAAAGAAAATGAAATATATAGTATGTTTCTGTCTGCATTGAGACTCCATCAGTCCTTCCTCAGTTTCTAATGGATTACTTGGATCACTGCATTGTTGGGAATAACTAGATAAATCACAGTTGATTGTCAAAAAATTACTGCTGTTACTGTTTACAATGTTTTTCTGGTTGTGCTCCCTTCACTTTGTATCAGTTCATATCTTTCCTGATTTTCTGAAATCATCCTGCTTATCATTTCTTATTGTACAATAGTATTCCTTCACAATCATATACCACAGCTTTTTCAACCATTCCCCAATGGATGGACAACCCTTCAATGCTTAATTCTTTGCTACCACACAAAGAGCTGCAATAAATATATTTGTACAAATAGATCCTTTCCCACCTTTTTTTCTCTTTGGGGTACAGACCTAGTAGTGATGCAGTAAGTCTGGTATAGTATGCACTGAATTTGTTTTGTTTGTCAAGATTTTTTTTTTCTTGCACAAGTAGTTACATTGTAAGGTAGATAGAATCCTTGGCTTGGAGTCAGGAAAATAAGTCCAAATTTGGCCTCAGACTATTACGAGGCAACCAAAGGCAAGTTATTGAATCTCTTTTACCCATTTTTCCTTGAATGCAGAATAATGATAATAATAATAGCACTTACCTCCCAGGATTATAGCGAGGGTCGAATAAAATAGCAAATAAAAACCACTTAGCACAATGCCTGGTACATAATTAAACATTTAGAAAATTATTGTGTTTTCCTTCCCTTCCTGCCTCCTTCTCCCTCTCCCTTCTTCCTTTTTTGCTTTTATCTACATCCTTCCATCCTTCCCTTCTTCCTTTTTCTTCTTTTTTTTCTTTCTTACCTCCCTTACTCCTCATTTCTACCTTTGCTTACGTTTTTCTTTATGCCTTGGATGTTCCCTTCTCAGGCTCTACCACCTCATTCTATCTACTCTTTTCCTACCCTTCTTTCAATAAATACTTGGGGGAAATTACCTTGTTTAGGAAACCTATCTTAATTTTACTAGTTCATAGTGATCTTTTGCTGCACAGAAATGACATGAAATTTGATTTATACTTCTTGGTGTCATGGACAGAATTCTTACCCTTTAATCAAGAAGACCTCTGTTCCAAACTGGTCCTTAGAAATTTACTGGCTATGTGACCTTGTATAAGTCACTTAACTTCTGTTTGCCTCTGTTCCCCTCATCTGTAAAATAAGGATAATATTGAGACTCAACTTTCAGGGTTATTATGAGACTCAATGCAGATAATATTTATGAGGCAATTAGTATAGAGCTTGGTACATTTTAAATATATAAATGCAAGCTCATTTTATTAGAAACATTAGTAGTATTGTTATTATTATTAATTTTATTTTGTATTATCTTATGTTGTAATTATTTTTAAATGTAATTGGAGTTTGGAACTTTCCATTCTTGATACTTTTCCTTTGGATCTCTAAAATTTGCCAGAGTTCTTTGTGCCTAACTAATCTGACACTGGGCTAATATGTATGCAATGGTTAATTAACCTAGATTAATAATTGTCTAGAAATTAAACAGAAAGTTAATTTCAAAAGCGTAAGAAAAATGACATCCCCATCTTTGTTAAACCTTTTTGCAAGCACACTGAAATAAAGGAGCTTTGCATTGATGATCCATTGACTGACTCCTATATTTCATAAATATCTAATTTCTATCTATCTATATATCTGTCTGTCTATCTATCTATCCATCTATCTATCCAGCTTCTATAAATAGAGCAATCATTGCTTCATTAAACCATGCCAAGTTTCAAATAGATCGTACAAGTATAATCTATTAGACATGAGGGCATCTTAAAATCATCTCTTCTACCCTGATACATAGATTTTACCTCTGATAGATGAAGGAAATGAAGGCCCAAATATATGTGGGATTATGGATTTAATGCTGGAGAAGTCTTTAGAAATCAGTTTGCATGATCCAATAGAAGTAAAATGATTCTGGATTGTGAGATCTGAGTTCAAATCTGACCTCAGATACTATCCATATCATTGTGGGCAAATGATTTGACTTCCTTGAGCCTTAGTAGTTTCATATGTAAAGTTTGTACTAGACGTTCTCTGAATTCTTTTCTAGGTCTAGAAATATATATATATATATATATAATCTTATTCCCTTGTCCATTTCAATGGGGTGATTATTCTCACAAGTTTAAGAGTCTACTTTGGGTCCATATTCCTAAAATCAGAACTCTTCAGTTTTTCCATGGATGAATTTATCTCTTATTAGTCATCCAACAAGCTATAGCCTGCAGTCCTTCTAATATAATGAAATAAATCCTTCTGAATGTCATTATATATACAGTTCATTGCACTGACCAGCATATAGAAAATGCTTAATAAATGCTTTTGTATTGATGAGTGGCAATGGAATATTAATATCTAGTTACCTTTGTTGTTTGATCCTTACTTTCTGTGATCAAATCATCTGAGGGGAAAACAGTTTCTCCCTGTCAAATCCACCACAAAACACATTAGTCCTGGTGAAATGACCTACCCAAGTTAATATATTGGTAGTTAGTGACAAAGGCAGTCCTAAAAATCAGAACTAGGATTTCCAGTCCAAATCTCCCCGTGGCTGTATTCTGCTATTTCTCACTATATTCCACTTATGTTCTGATTAGAATAAAATAGTGGATTTAAGATACTTTTAAGAAGAGGCTAGAGATGAGGAAGGCATGTTTGAGTTATTCTCTTGTTAAATGTTCATTATCTAAGCCCTGGAGCATCCAGTTTAGACACAGTTTAACTTTGATTCAAGATCGCCATCGATAAAGAACACTGGAAGAAGTCCATCTTCCCTGTGTCTGATTAACATACTCAGCACCACATGAAAATAGATGGAGTGCCCATAAGTTTGGCTCCTGAGGGAATTTCTATTACCAGGATGAGCACTACTGAGGATGACAATCTTTTTTAGTGTCATTAGGGTAGATGAGTTAGTAATGGGAGTGCAGATTAGAGCAACTCCCGTCATTTATTTCAGGCATCCCATCAGGAGAGCTTTTACAAACAGCTAGCGCCCTTAATTGAAATGTAAATGAATGATAAATTATGAAAAATGTATTATGAAAAGTAAAACATGGTAAAAAAAGAGAGAAAGAAAGGAGCAGAAATGAAAGGCTTTATGCAGCTGAGAAAATGAGTCTGAAATGTTAATTGAGGAGTAGGGAACATCTTATAAAACCAAGGCAACCAAGGGAGGGATAGAGGGAGGGCTGAGATAAAGCATAGGGGAGCCACTTCTTCCAGTCCTGGGATTGCGTGAATATCTAGCTTCTTTCCCATGTAGCTAGTAATGGCATTCTGGCAAGGCTGAAGGAGAGAGAAGGAAAACTAATTTATTAAAGGCTTATAATGTGCCAGGCATAGTGCTAAACAATGGATACCTAAACTCAGAAAGTGAAGCAGTACCTGCTCTCATTGAACTTACATTCTAATGAGGGAGTTAATTCATGTAGATGAATGGTGAAAACAGGCAAGAAAATTTTGCTAAGGGGAATCACAGGCTGGTGAGTTAATATAGTCAATTAACAGGCTCTTTCCAGAGGAATTAGATTGGATAATCATGCCCAGTGCAAGGGACAGAAAGGGGGATGGAAGGAGCATACATGCAATGATAGGATGAGGGCAAGATGACACGGATTGAGGAATTGATGAGATATGAAGGAAAGTGGATATTTTCAGAGTTTGGGAGTCTTAGGTCAACTAGATAAAAGGAGATGAGAAAATCTGACCTATGCTACCATTGCCAATGACCAAGACCCAAGTAGGAAGTCTAGTTGTTAGTGGATTAAATGTAGAGTTCTGTGAAAAGGGAGCTGATTCTTTTCCCTTCTAACTAGGCTCCTAACTCTCTAGACTCTTTTACTATGACTCAGCTGCCTTCTGGTCCTCAAATATCCCTCCTCCATGCCAGACCTCTTCTCCTTCTGGCTAGTTATGCTGGGAGCCTCCATTTCAAGGACAAGTTCAGGCCAGCCATAATCCCTTACTCTCTTAGCTTTGCTTCTGACATTCTATACTTAGCCATCATGCCCACACCTAGGTTCCTTCCCCATGTCCATTGCTTCTGAATCCCCTCCTCCACTTTTCAGCTCTTCTTTTCTGTGTTGTCTAACCTCATTAGAATATTAGCTCCTGAAGGACCAGGACTGGTTTTTTTCTCGCTCATTTTATATCCCTAGCAATTACCAGAGGACCTGGAAAATAGTAAGTGCTTCATAAATGCTGCCTACCACACCAGGTAGAGGAAAGTGAGATGGCAGCAGTAGGAAGATGGGAGGATGACTTGGTTGAATTGGTTGAGATTATGAAGGAGCATTAACTGACCTGGGGTCTAGAGTCTGGGAAGAAAGAGATATAAGCTATAAGAAGATAGAGTAAAATAAAAGAATGAGATAAAGAAGGAAGATTATTTAGACAGGGTAGGGAAAGAGAATAAACAAAAGACATAGGAGAATAAACAGAGAGAGGCAGATTACTAAGAGTGAGACCTGTCATGCCTGTCTTGGAAAGGATCCTGAATAAATTTCCTTGAATTCTAATTTAGAGCTTGTCTTTCTTAATGCAGATAAGTAAATTGAGATAGTTTCTGATAAATTACTGGAGAGAGAAATTCATAGAGTTGTATAGTAAGTCTGCTTTTCCACTCTGACTCCTTATTTGCCCCATGTGAGTAAATCTGATTAATATTCAAAGCTTCTCTGACCCAATCTTTATCTACCCTATTCATTTTGAATAAAGACTACCATAGTACATTCATATTCTACTCCTGGGTCCAATCCTATTAAGGGGCAGTGATATCTATGAGTGCCATGTGAGCAAATAGGCAAGTCTATCAGTAACATAGAATGAATGAAAGATGGTAAAAAATAATATGAGACAAGCCTGGAGAAAAATAGGTTGAAGCCAGATAGAGTAGGGCTTCACATTTCACATAAATTGAGGAATTTATAAGTGTGTTCTAGAGGCAATAAGAAACTATTAAAAGTTTGTTAAGAGGGGAATGACATACCACTGCTGGGTTTTTACTTCAAAGAGATGATATGGAAAAAAACAAACAAACAAACAAAAAACTCGTACAAAAATATTTATAGCTGTGCTCTTTGTGGTGGCAAAACATTGGAAAATGAGGGGTTTGTCCATCAATTGGGGAATGGCTGAACAAATTGTGGTATCTGTTGGTGATGGAATACTATTGTGCTCAAAGGAATAACGAACTGGAGAAATTCCACGTAAACTAGAATGACCTCCAGAAAGTGATGCAGAGTGAAAGGAGAAGAACCAGGAGAACATTATACACAGAGGCTGATACAATGTGGGACAATCAAATGTAATAGACTTTTCTACCAGTAGCAATGCAATGACCCAGGACAATCCAGAGGAACTTATGAGAAAGAACACTGTCTACATCCAGAGAAAGACCTGTGAGAGTAGAAACACAAAAGAAAAACATATGATGGATCAGATAGTTTGGTGGGGATATAATTAGGGTTTTGGTGTTAAAAGATCACTCTACTGCAAATGTGAATAACATGGAAATAGATTTTGAACGATGATACATGTATAATCCAGTAGAACTGCTTGTCAGCTCTGGGAGGGGGGAGGAAAAGAGGGGAAATCATAAACTATGTGACCATGGAAAAATATTCTAAATTTTAAAAAAAACTGCAAAAAAAGAGGGGAAAGACACAATCAGGTACAAACTTTAGGAAAATAATGTTGGTACCTCATTGGAGAGTGGATTTGAGAGAGGAGAGATTGTCCTCAAATATTCCAATTAGAGGATTATTGTAATATCTGGTTGAAAAGTGATGAAAGTATGAACTAGGAGAGAGATCAAAGGATGATAATAATAAAATAAAATAAAACATTTTAATGCTTTTTTTCTTCTTTCTGATTAGGTCCAACTTATCTTTTCTCTATCTTGTTTGTACATAGTTTTTTGCCTGTCATCCTCTGTATAAGATTGTGTGTTCTTTGAGTGCAGAGAATGTAGTGGCATATTAGGTCTATGGTATAATGGAAAGTGCATTGACTCTAAAGTCAAAAGACTTGGATTCAAACTTGACTGCAAATGTTATCTGTCTGATTTTGGTCAAATCATTTAATTTAGGGGTTGATTTATACATTTGTAAAATGAAGCCAGATTTGGAGTTCTCTTTCAAATCTAGATCTATAATTCAATTTTGCCAGGGCCTAACATCCTGGAAAGGCTGCATTTAGGAGGACAGTGATGAACTACAAGTAAATTATTCTAGAAGTAGATTCATTAATTGAAGACAGGTAAAGTGATTGCTTGTATTGTAGACAATGTGTGTATTTCCTTATGTTTGAGAGTTATCTTATAATTAAGGAGATAGTGATTTTCGATGACTGTAAACCTCACATTGATGCAATGATAAATTAAATAGTCATAGATTAAGTGTTAGAATGTCACCATGAATGAATGAAGCATTAGAATCACCACAATGAAACATTTGAAGAGATTTTAGCATAAGAGTCCCTTCTATAACTCTCAAATCAAAGATCAGGTAAATTCATGGATGACAGATAATTAAGGGGTTATTAGCATTGTTCTGAGGTGAGTGATATGTACCCCAGATTTTGAAGTTATTGCAAAACCATCACTTGCCGTAACATATTTCTGTGGCCTCACCAAAAGGAGAATTCTGGCTTGGATAGACCATGGATCTGCCCCAGTGGAGCAAAGTATCTCTTCTTTCTCTCTTTTTTCTCCAGCTGCTATTTGTGAAGCCTGTTACTTATTGGGATTTCATGTCTCCACCCAACTCAGACCTTCCAGCATCCTGATGTGGCTTCTCCTGCTGACGGGAAATATTTAAATTTACTGCGTTCAGTTATTTACTTTTTTCAGTACCTTATTCAATGACTATGCTGAATCATCTTTTTTTCTTTTTTTCAGATTGAACAGTCTACCCATTGAGGGAAGTGTCATACTTTCTCTGGTTGTCTATAGCCTTCAAACTCTAATTAGGTACCTGAAAAAAGAAACTTCGTTACACAGTGAGAAACTCAAGAAAGAAAATAAGAAAATACTGATTACGCCCAAGGACCTAGGAGCCAAGCAGAGACATGGCCTATTTCTAAAACTTGAAAGTCAATGTAAGAATAACCAACTTATAAAAAAGAAAGACAGACTGCCTATGAAATAATGTTCTATTCCTTAAGAATAGAAATAAAAGCCTTTACATGAAGAAAGGAGGGCAAGCATCACATTTTTTCTAGCATGATGCTGGCCTACTTTGAAGACATCAAAATATTAAGTGTTAAGAAATGTGTTTTTATTTCTCTCTTTTTGGATAGTGAGATCATATTTGGAAAGTCCCTCTTTCTGGAATTCAGGAGCTATCAGAGTTCCTTGTAATAACAATGGGCTCATTATATGACATTCTGATCTAAAGTCAGGTAATGTGATAATGGAAAAGCTAATGGAAAATTCTCTAGCCAGAAGTTCCTGTGGTATATACTAATTGAGACTGACCTAGGTCAGAGCAGCCTATAATCACCATAGTTGAGCAATGAGGAAAATCCTCATTAGAAGCAGAACCACAAGTTAACTTTGCATGTTTCCTGTCAGTGAATGAACTGAGGGGGAAAGGAAAAGAATGGAAAGGAGAAGAGTGGAAAAGAGTGGAGGGGAGAGCAGAGGAGGGGAAAGAAGATGAAAGGAAAGGAGAAGAAAGGAGATGACAGGAAAAGGAAAGGAGATGAAAGGAAAGGAAAGAAAAGGAAAGGAAAAGAAAAATGGAGAAATGTAAAATGAAAGAAGGCAGAAGAAAGAAAGAAAGAAAGGAAGGAAGAAAAAGAAAGAAAGGAAGAATAAAGGAATAAAAAAGAGAAAGAAATAAAGAAAGGAAAATCTGCAAAGTTAAAGTCATTTATTAATTCATCAATCCTGGAACATAGACCTTCCTATCTGGTTTGGGCCCATCTGAAAGGTCTACAAGGATATGGTACTCTCTAACCCATTGCAGAAGTATATAATCTAAACTTCAAATGCTGGTCTTTCAAATTCTGGGCACCTCCATTCACTTATGACTCCTTAGCTTTTGGGACATAGCTTAGCCCTTAATAATAACACTTGGGAGGGTAGCAGATAGTGCTTCTCACCAGAATTTAGGTAGTTTTGTAACAAGGAAAACTACAATGTAGGTACAGAAGTAAAGATGGCAATTTGGAACTATGCCCAAAGAGCTCTAAATCGATCCAGCCATAGCATTGCTGGGTTTGTACCCCAAAAAGATCATAGATAAACAGACTTGTACAAAAATATTTATAGCTGTGCTTTTTGTGGTGGCAAAAAACTAGAAAATGAGGGTATGTCCTTCAATTGGGGAATGGCTGAACAAATTGTGGTATATGCTGGTGATGGAATACTATTGTGCTCAAAGAAATAATAAACTGGAGGAGTTCCATGTGAACCAGAAGACCTCCAGGAACTGATGCAGAGTGAAAGTAGCAGAACCAGAAGAACATTGTACACAGAGACTGATATACTGTGGTAAAATCAAATGTAATGGACTTCTGTACTAGCAGCAATGCAATGACCCAGGACAATTCTGAGGGATTCATGGAAAAGACGCTACCCACATTCAGAGGAAGACCTGCAGGAGTGGAAACACAGTAAAACAACCGCTTGAACACATGTGTTGATGCAGACATGTCTGGGGATGTAGACACTAAATGACCACACCAATGCAACTATCAATAATATGTAAATAAGTCTTGACTGATCACACAGGTTAAAACCAGTGGAAATGCGCATTGGATATGGGGGGAGGTGTTGAAGGGGGGATGAAGGGGAAAGTAAAAACAGGAATCATATAAACATGGAAAATTTTTCTAAAAAAATAAAATATTTAAATCTGAAAAAAAAGAAAAGAAAGAAAGAGATTGCAGAAACCTTGTCTAGCCTGATCCAAAATCTTTCTTAAAATATGCTTGGAAAATAGTATTCTAGATACAATTTGAATACCTTTTCTGAGGAAGGATCTATAAGATCTAGAGGTATTACATTTCATTATTTAACAACTCTAATTGCTATAAAGTTGTTCTTAAACATAATTTGAAGTCTACTCTCTGTAATTTCTATCCATGAATTCTAAAGCCATTAAAGATGGCTAATACACAAACACATGCACACACACATACACACAGAGAGAGAGAGAGAGAGAGAGACTAATTCCTTTCCTACATGTCAGCTCTTCAGATACCTGAAAATGGTTATGATGTCTTTTCTGGGTGTTCTATTTTCCAGGAAAAAAAAAACACATATTTCCAGTACCTTCAACTGATCATCATTTGGCCTACCCCTAGTATATTAATCATTTAGTTCAACTTTCTCCAGACAAACATCAAAGTGTGGCCTTAATCAATTGATGTTGCTAATGGTCTTTTTTCTCTTTCTCCTCTCTTTTCCCTTCTTTCTTCCTCCTCTCCCTTCCTTCCTCCCTTCCTTCTTTTATACTACCATGAATAATACAAATCAAATCCCAATATAATTATCCTCTTCATTAATGGAAGGAAGGAAGGAAGGACAAGAGAGGAGAGGAAGAGGAAGGCAGCAGGAGAGACAAGAAGAGAGATAGATATGATGTTCACATCTGAGAACTTCAGATGTCATCTAACAAGTGCAAGCAAAGAAAAGATTATCAGCTGCCTTATTTCTGGAGAACTATCAGAGCAGTAGTTATGCCTGGAAAGGATTAGCAATAGCACCTTTCCATCTGTGTATTTTTAAGTATCTCTGAGTTTAACTTCCAACTTCTCCAAGAAACCATCTTCCAGTTAAAAGTAATCGCTTCCTTCTGAACTTTTTAGCCAGGACATTGGCTAGACCCCTGGATCTGGCATTAGTGAGGTTTAAGTTCAAATGTAGTTTCTGATACTAGCTGTAACTCTGAGCCAGACACTTAACCTTGATGCCCTTTAGTTTCTTCAACTCAAATGAGAGTGATAATAGCACCTATCTTCCAAGAGTTTAAAATTCTCACAATGATTATGAAATGATATAATATTTGAAAGTACTTTGTAAACCACCTCATAAATGCTAGCTATGATCAAATCTGTTATTTTGCCTGGACTTCTCTGCCCTGGTCATCTTCTACCTAATCTCTTAGTTATTTGTGCATATATATTTCCCTTTCCCCCATTCGATTCATAGGTTCAAAGGTTTATAGATCTAGATATAGAATTCTATTTAGAGGTCATTTAGTTCATCCATCTCCAATTTTACAGAAAAGTGAGAATCAGGGATTTTAAGTGGTTTTCACAAAGTCAGAAAAATAAAAGCTACTGGAGAGATTCATACCCAGATTCTCTGATTCCTTGGCTAGGTATATTTCCATTGTAGCATGCCTTCCTTATTCAAGTTTTAGGGCCTCTAAACCCAAAAAAGGAATATTTGTCTACATATAAGGGAATTATATTTATCCCTATTATATTTCTATGTATTGTATAAGGCTCAGCTTTTTGGTATATAATGTTATCTTGGATTCTAAAATTTTACCCAATTGATTAGCCATTCTTTCAAATCACTTATCATTAATGAATGCAATAAGCATGCTTTTGGGGCCTTCAATTAACTCACTAATAATTTTTTAATAGAATAGAGTCAATAATAGATCTGAAGAGTAGTTGGTTGCTAGTAATCCATTAATTATTCAATTCTGGGTAAGATCACTCAATCACTTCTAAGTCTAACTTAGTGAAATTTGGCATTGATTAAGCCCAATCAATCAAGCAAGGTGCACTTCAACAGACAATGGAGGTATAATGTGCAACACCCCTGTGATTCCACTGGTAAAGGCAAACACAAGAGGAAAATCCCTTCTCCAAAGGAGATCACAACCTGCTTTACAACTTTCAGCTTTATGGCTAATATAGGAATATATTGTGCCTATACAACATGTATTTAGACTTTTGTTTTGTTTTTATTTTTGTCTTTTGAATTTGCTCAGTGTGGTGAAGGGGTAGTTTGAAGGAGGAATACATTAATTTAAGAATATAAGAATGTTACAAGAATAATAATATTAATATAAATAATAAGTAGCACTACAGTTTTAGAGACTTTCTTTGATCATTGAGAGATTAAGTGATTTGTCAAATATCACATGTCATGAAATATTCTCCTTCTTCTAGGCTTCTACTCTTTGAGGGCAAGTCCTGTCTTTTGCCTCTTTTTTTATATCCCTAACCCTTAGCACAGTGCCTGGCAGGTAGTAGATATTTAATAAATCTTTATTGACTAACTGATTTAGGCCTGAATAAATTATTATGATTGTTTTGTTTATGACACATTATCTCAGACACATAATAATAGAATCACAGAATTTCAGAGTTAGAAAAGAGATCAAACACCACCTTATACACATACCCCAAAAGAATCTCTGCTTTAACATAGGGAGAAAAAATGTTTCCTAGTCTTTGTTCAAATATTCTCAATAAGGATATTCTACCATATCTTCTTCTTGCAGGTGATCATTCCTATCTTATTTATCCTCTTCCATGAATCTTATTCTACTCTATAGTAAAGCAAATTTATCCTAAAATTGTTATACTTCCACTATTCATGAAACGATTAGTGCCAATTTGTTGCTCAAAAGGTATTTTCAAGAATTTTCATAACTAATTGTGTTTAATTGTGCTTGTTCCCAAATTTAGCAAAACACTATGTATTGCTGGGTAGAAATAAAGCATAATTATCATATTTCTAAGATGGAATGTAGTGCAGGATTTCCTGCTAAATCCCAATGACAAGCATAAGAGAATTTTTCAGAAAGGCAGCCCTGTTTGGTGCCAGGTTCAGTGATAATTTATAGCTCTCTGAGTTGTTTCCACACCTGCTGCAAATTGCCCCAAACCCTCAACTTCTAATGATCCTGAGCCAGTGGAATTTTGAGAGCATCTTTCACCTGCTAAGAGGTAACAAAACCCGCATCAGTGGGGTACTTCTGTCCCTGGTCCTTTCTATCCCTGGTCAACCTGTAAAAAGTCCTCTGGCATGACCATATGGAAGCCTAGTACATTATTCAGTGGCAGACAATGCTACTGAGAAGGCAAACCCAGCCAAGTGTGATGGGGTAAGGTTAAGAGGGAAATAAGCCACTGAGCTACTTTCAGAGGAAGACTGCTAATGTTGGCACCCTAGGTTAGGGTCATTTTCTACCTACAACTGCTTTGACCAGCAGCCCACATGCCTGGGGCTAGAAACAGAGCTTAAACTCTCATATACTGGACAGAAAAATGAAAAAATTCCGGTTAGTGGTAAAAGAAATACCATGAAACAATATATTCTTTGGGAAAATACTATACAAAGAATTGACTGGCACATTTTCAGATATTTAGACGCATACTCTGTGAATCTGTTGATGTGAGGTTTTCGTTTGCTGACGTAGAATCTACTCTACCCATGTCTCCTATCCTTTGTGACTGTCATTTCTGTTCTTTCATAAATCTGTCAAAGAGGGGACTCACCTAACAAGCTGGGGACTTTATTGTGGTTCTCTTGATATTGCTTGACCTATAAAAAGCCTTTACAATAAATGATTATTGAGTAAATGCTTATTATGTAATTGTGGTTATTACCATTCCTTTTTTTATAGAGAAACAACCTGAGATTTCATTTAATCTTGTTTACCTAGCCCTTGTTTGTCCTTCAGTCTTATAGTTGCTCTAAGATAGAAAAGTAAGGGTTAAAAAAAGAATTCATTCTAAACCATAGTCCTGATATTCAAACTCTTCTGCAAGCTTATTTCTGTCTATTTCTTCTAATCATTTCTTGGAGAACTTTTTTCTTTTAGTTTATTTTCCACCTCCACACCTTTGGATATTATCTTCCACACAATAATTACCTCTCATCACTTCTGCCTCTTAGAATCTGTTGAAAGGCTTATCTGAGATGTTCTCTCCTATTGAAAACATTGGATAATCTTCCTATTTATTACTCTTTTCTTCCTTGGCAAATGTTAAACCTATAGTCGATTAACTGTGTCAATGCTCTGTCTTAATAGGGAAAGGGAAAAGGGTTAAACATTTATATAGTGCCTATCATGTGCCAGGCACTGTGATTAAGTGCTTTTATAAATATTATCTCATTTGAACCCCACAACAACCCTATGAGGTAGATTCTATTATTATTCCATTTTTAAATTGAGGAAACTGAGGGCAAACACATTAAGTGACTTGTCCAGAGTCACACAACTAGTACAATATTTGAGGTCAAATATGAACATATGTTACCTTGATTGGATGTCTGGTTCTCTATTTTTTGTGGCTCTCAGCAGAATATAGCTTCTTTGAAGGCTAATATAATTGCTAGTTTGTTCTTTTTATCCCTTGCACCTAAGATCTTTTCTTCTTTATTTTGAAGGGAAGGAGAAGATTGGTATTAGTGAAGAGACAATCATCTCTCGTTAATCTCATTGGTATCTAAAACCCTTAGTATTGAAATACTCTAAACCAATGCAGATCAGGTTTTTATAAATTGTGATTTTAGGAAACTGTCTTGGGATTAACAGGATTAATTAACTTTCTTAGGGTCACACTGTCTAAATGAATTTGAAGAAAGATTTTAACCTAGCTAGCCCCTAACTCTGAGGCCAGCTCTCTATTGACAGCACCAGAGGTATCAAACAATTGGCTTATGGGGACCACAATACTCCTGAGTTCTGAGGAAACCAGGTTAAAATGTAACTGAGAAATATTTTTTTTAAAATAAACAAAAATAAGGTAAACAATTTTAAAATTGTTCATAAAGGGCTCTCAGGGATCTTTCTGTATGGACTAGGAGCCCCCATTTCTATTTTGAGTTTGACATTACTGAACCACACCAGAGGAGTATTTCATAATATATATATATATATATATATATATATATATATGTATGTATGTATATGTATATGTATATGTATATGTATATGTATATATACCTTGGAGATTGTACTATCTTCTTTATAAATTCTTGCTAAGTTTAATCAAATTGATTGTTTTATAGCACCGTCACATTTCAGATTGGGCCAAAGTAAGTGAGTACTGTGGTTCCTTCCAGCCAGCTCAAAAATTCTTTTAGAGAAAACTTTGGGAACAATTTGGCCTGGAAATCCTTAAATAGCAAGTCCCTTGCTTAGCTTCCTGGTGAAACTTCCTCCGTGGACCTGTGATGAATAACATACTCAGGAATATAAGAGAAATGGAAAGCAGAAAAAGGGAGAGAGAGGGAGACAAGCAATTGTAAGCCACAGACAAATCTTTCAGGCTTGTCATATGTTGAGATTAGAGGCGAGGTCAATTTGGGTCTTATTTCCTTGTTATAAATAGGATTTATTTATAGAATGTCCAAATCAAACCCCACAGAACCCTGTGGGACAATTCCACATGGGGGATATGATTGGTATCTCAAAACCTTTAACTGTACATTTCTAGCTGCCTATCAATCTGGAAAGGTATTTCAAAGTACTTATCACTGTAATATCTAAGCACTTAGTACCCAAATCAACTCACCCATCCATAATATGCTCAAAATAGAATGCCAGGAGGCCCAGAACACTGAAGCAGAGTCAAGGAAAATATATTGAATTTGTTTTGATTTTCGTTCTATTTTCTATCTTGCTTGTGGTTGAATGTCACCTTGGGAGGCAGCATTTTGTAGGGTATAGAGCACTGGGTTGGGAGTAAAAAGACATGGGTTCAAATTTTGCCTCTGGAACTTTCTAGTTATGAGACACTAGATAAGGGCGAGAAGGAGGAAATAAACATTTATATTGAATCAATTAAGTCTAGGTAGTGATAAGTGTTTTTACAAATATTATCCCATTTGATTCCCCACAACACAGCACTTTATCCTATGTACCAGCAACTGTCTCTAGAAAGATAATAATCCTCTCTGTGACTCAGTTTCTTCATTTCTAAAATGAGAGGGTTAGAATCAATGGCTTGGGAATTCTCTTCTAGTTCTAAATCTATACATTCATCATTTATGAAAACAAGTCCTAGAAGAATCATTTCTGTTCATAGAAGACGGAACTTCAGTGCTGAAAAAGAAGTGGGAGATAAGATCATTGAACTTCTCCACTTTCACATGAATCCCTTCAACAACAGCTCCCATAAATGCTGATTCAGCCTATTCTTGACATTTAAATTACAAAGAACTTGCTATTTCCCAGAAAGATTTCAAATTCAATATTTCTAAAAGTGAATTTGCTATCTTTTTCCTTAAGCCATTTTTCCCATAAACTCTCCTTTTATGTTTAAGGGATCATCATTCTTCCAGATTTCCTAGGTTTTCAAACAGAATCATCCCTGACTCTTACATCTCTCTCATCCCATATATTTAGGAAGTTGCTGTTTCTTCTGTTTCTGCTGCTGGCATTTGGTTTGCAACTGACCTTTCCCCAATAGTCATACGTTTACCACCTTATTTGACAATCTCACTACCTAGATTATTGTAAGAGCTGCCTATGTAATAAAATCCAGTGGTTTCCCATTGTTTCTAGGATAAAATGATAAACTACTCTGTTTAGTTTTTTTACAGTCTTTATAATTTTTTTGTAATCATTGTACATTACTCTCCCTCATGTTTTCAGTGATTCTGTCATTTGACCTTCTTTCTGTTTCTCCTAATTGTCATACCATGTCCCATCTCACAGTCTTTGTACTTGATATCTCCCATGCCAAGAAAATACTTTCTCCCCACTTTTTTCAACTGTAGTCTTTTCTCCAAGTTGCAACATACACATCTGTATCTTTCCTGATGCTTCCAACTGCTGATGCCCTTCCTCCCAAATCATTATATTTGTATATGTGTGTTTGTGTGTACATATATATGTATATACATATATGTTATCCTTAACATATATGTATAAATATAATGCATTTTCTATATTTTTGTATTTATTATCATTATCTTTTCTATCCAGATAATAAGAGCTAACATTTATTTAGTACTTACTACTTTCCAGATACTGTGCTAAATGTTTTATAATTATAATCTCATTTGATCCTTAAAACAACACTGGAGAATAGGTACTATTGTTATCACTCCCATTTTACCTAGGAGGCTATGAGGAAGACAGAGGTAAGAGATTTACCCAAGCTACACAGTAAGAGTCTGACTTGAACTTAGGTTTATCAATTTTAGACCTAGAGTTCTCTCCACTGTGCCACCCATCTATCTATCTTTCTAGTTACCTCTTTATTGCCCTATCTTTATATCCTTATTATTTTTCCTGGCAGAATATGAGTAATGTAAATAGAATGTAATGAGTATCCTATGAATTGAGATTTTCATTCTTTGTCTTGCTATTCCCAGAGCCTGCCAGATAGTAGATCTTTAACAAATACTTGGTGATTGGTTGCTTAATAGATTGATTTTGCCCTCATATATCTTCTCTTCTATTAGATAAACATATCCTGATCTTTCAATATGTGGTACAAACATTGTGATATCAGTTTGACAATACATGAAAACTGATTATATGTGACAGCTGAGTAAAAAGGAACATTCAGAGAAGACCCCAAGATTTTGAGCCCATTGCTTGGAAAGTTGACAGGCCACTTAAAAGGAATGTTACACAGTGAAAAGGATAAATTTTGTCTATTAGATGAGGAACTTGAGCATAATATTTAGGCAGGGAACTGGTACAAAAGAAGCCTGGAAATGTGGGTAATGTTCAATCTGAGGGAGCATCGTAGATATTAAGATCCATAAATTAAATTTTCTTCTGCAGCAACTTGGATTCTTGGGAAGTTTAGAGAAAGGACAACTATGTGGTGCAGTGGATCTAACATCAGGTCTGGAGTCAGGAATATCTGAGTTCAAATGCAGACTCAAATATTTACTAGCTCTGAGAAGTGATTGAAATGATCATCTTAAAAAGTTTATCTGGCCAAAAATAAGAAAACACTATCTAACCAACTTAGAGGTGAGGTTCTCTGAATTTATCTAGGGGAGTGCATTATCTTCTTGCCTTCTTCATTTAGAATAGTTTCCTTCAGAATTCAGTTCATGTGCCACCTGTTACGAGAAGCCTTTCCTGATCTCCCAAATTGTTAGTGTCCTCCCCATTCACAAATTATCTTGTATTTACTTATCTGTTCACATTTTGTATCACCCAGTAACATGCTATTTCCTTGCAGAAAAGCCTATTTTTGTTTCCTACATTTGGAAGAACAGTACTCTGACCAGTGCCTTACAAATAGTAGGCAATTTCTATTCATCAGATCTTTCTCTAGAGGTGGATACACACAAGGCATTCATTCATCTGTTTTCTGTAGCTGTATATAATGCTCTCTGGGTTCTACTCATTTCACTCTCCATAATTTCATGTACCGCTTTGCATGTTTTTTTTTCCAGAATTAACTTTCTCATCATTTCTTACATTGCTGTGATATTCCATCACAATCGTATGCCACAACTTGTTTAGCCGTTCTCTAATACATATATATGTATTATATCACATATAATATCTGAGAGTAAGTATATGTATCTTACTGTCAGATGATACCTTCCTCTAGTGAGGGGAGGGGAGGGAAGGAGTTAACCAGGTACTTTAATATAACAAACAAATTTAAATTAAAAAGCACAGTTGGAATTTGATTAATGAATGTTGAGATGAATGATTTAATTCCACAAACTTTATCAAACAAACTTCTTAGGTATGCAATGCAAGTCTTTCTGCTTGATGCTCTGGAGGTTCAATCTAGGACTGAAATTTCCCTCAGGAAATGTATTCTGTGGCAATGGAGATAACACATCTGAACACATAAGTGTAATAAAAGTAAGGTTAGAAAGTACATGATAATATATTCATCGTCATGGAGGTAGAGAGTCTCTGCCATTTGGCACTTTACAGAATAAATCACAAAGTTTTCCTTTTGTGAAAACTAGAATAGAAAAGATGGTAGGAGAAGGGGATTCTCTGCTATGCCACCTTCTGCTCGAGATTGGAAATGATGGATATGGATAGCAATAGTCACAATGGGCTGTGTCTAAGCCCAGGAGTCAAGGAAGTTCTGCAAGTCTGGCCAGTGATCAGCAATATTTGAAGAATGGCCCACACTGGAACTAGATGGTACACATTTCCTAGAACTCTTTTAGGATGTGCTTTGTACATATCTCAACATATATTACTATGAATTGTATATGAGTTCCATTATGCTACTCAGGATATTTATCTCACCTTTAGTTTTTTTTTTGTTTTATACACTATTATAAAATATTTTTTTAAAAAAGTATATTTATTATTACTCTACATGCATGTACTAGTTCAGTCTATATGTTATTGTATAAAATGCTATTATAGGTAATTTATGGAATGAGACTTTCTTTTGAAACTAATATATGGAATTTGGTCATATTATGCATAATGCATTGTTTGTTTTGTTTATTGTGTGTACTAAAGCTAGCCTGGTGTGATGCTGATATGAACAGGTTGTACCAGTTACCTACACATGTATGTTATATTATGAAGTAGAAGAATCAACTATATCATTTGGTATGTGTATGTCACAGAAGTTCACAGGAACCCAGAATATAATTTGGAGGGGTTTCAAAATCCTTACCAGGAAATAATGCAGGGGTGAGGCTTTGTGCCCTCCATAATTCAGCATAAACATACAAATAGCATTTTTTATTATTGGTGACATATGCATATATGTGTAGTTTATATGACATACAGACCTAAACAGCAGTATCATGTATCATTTGTATAGGCAAGTTCATAACAGTGTTTGTATATGTTTATATATGTGCATGTATACATGTTTACACATGTGTGTGTATATAGATATATAATATGCACAAGTTGGAGTGGAAAGTTATTGCTCTCTTTGCTGAGCCTTGTTTCTTGCTTAGATGTATTTCATGCCAATTCTGAAAAGATCTTGGGAGTAAATCAGATTTCAGAAACATAGCATCCATTATTTTTTTTGGTTTTGTTTTTTAACTGAGTTCTCCAAAATTAGTTTTCAGGGGCATATTATTGCACTAGAGAGTTTAATAAAAACTTTAAATAATTTTTATCTCTAATAAAATAATAAATAATAATCTTAGGTGAAAAAACATCATATTAGCCCTAATGAGATAGTCAAAGCAAAAGGCTTAATTTTAGTGTTTGGCATTTTGTGCTCCCCTTTCTCCCCACCACTGCTTTTATCTTGATATTGTATTTGGCTAAAGAAATGATTCCTTGTCTGGAGGGATTCCCTAGTCACTATCTTTAATTTAATTCATTTTTTCCTTTGTTATAGTTTTAAAAGAGAGATGTCTCTTGCCAATGCAGTCTTTCCTACTTGAATCTTTGCTTTCAGTTCCCACAATCTAATTCTCTTTCTTACTATCATCCCCATCTTACCTGCTAGTTCCTTTCCTGTTGCTCAAAAAAAGAGACTACATCTTGCTACAGCCTTTAAAATAAACTAAACCAAACCAAAACAACAACAAAAAACTTCATTCAACTCTAACACCTACTCAAATTACCTTCCTAATATTTTTTTTACATTTTAACTTATTTTTACCTAATCCAAAAGCATGGCTTAAGCCATGATTATGTCTCATGATACACCTAAACATTAAAATGATGCTTTCATTATACACTTTCTCATGTCCTGTTCCTTTGAAATCCTCTCACTCAAATGACACTACTGTCTGCCTGTTCACCAATGTTCTCTTAATCACTATACCCAAAGGGTCAAAGGTCTTTCTCAGTCATCATCAGCATCCTCCTCCTCCTCCTCCTCCTCCTCCTCCTCCTCCTCCTTATCTTCAAGATAATAACCCTTAAATGGTGCTTTTAGAATTGCAGAGGCTTATAAACATCTACTTTTTTCTCACAACAATCTTTCTATGTGGGTATTATTATTATTCCTATTTTACATTTGAGAACACTGAGTCAGAAAGAAGCTGAGTTCTCAGGGTCTCATAGCTATTATATGTCTGAGACTCAACTTGAACTTATATCTTCCTGACTTCAGGTCCAGCATTGAATTCACTTTACCATTTATCTCATTATATTATAATTTTACATTATTGAGTATTCTCTCCTTCTTGATTTTCTTTCTTTCCTCTTTTGATACTACTTACTCTTGTTAATACTATTAATTTTATATCTCTTGATTCTTGGTTTCTTTTTTTTTTTTTTGATTATCACTTATGTCTTTACCTTATGCTTAGGTTTAAGTTCAACAAAGATAGTATTTGACGTTCTGGAAACATTGCAAAAAATTTCCAGTTGAGCTCATCATTAAATTTAATGGTTCTGTAATCATTTTGGGGGAGATTCTACAAACACTATATATCCAGCCCAATTTTTCTCCCGAGCTCCAGTATCCATATAGTATATAGATTCATGCAGATGTTCTATTAGCATCTTAAACTCAACATGCCAAAAAGAGAATTTCTATTCATTTTTCACACCACTATCCTTCCAGTTATCCAGGTTCATAATTTTAGAAATAGTTTCAACTCTTCAATCTCTCTCAAATCCCATATCCTATCAGTTGCCAAGAAAGTTGATTCTATTTCTTCAGCATCTCTCACTTGGGTTCCTTTACATAACCACTACTCTAATTCAGCCTTACATTCCCTCATGTCTGGAATATTGCAATAACTGCCTAACTGCTTCTTCCTATATTCTCTGCTATAATTCATTCTCTATATTTCTGCCAAATAGACATTCCTAAAATACTGGTTGTATTTGATTTCACTTCTTTGCTTAAGAGATTTAATAGATTCCCTTTATTATTAGGAGAAAAATATAAATGTAAATCTTGTAATATTTAAAATGTTTTGCTTTCTGGCTGGAGGCCATATTTCTGAGCTTCTTGCACAGTATTTTCCCTCATTCATTTTGTATTCCAGGTAAAGTGGCCAACCTGATGTTTGTTCTACCTAGCATTTAATTGTCTGTCTCCACAGCCTTGAAAGAAGCTTTCTCAATACCTGGAAAGCACTCCTTTCTCATCTCTACTTCTTAGAAATCCTTACTTTGCTTAATAACTGAGATCATTTGCCACTCCCTACAGGAGTCTTTTCCAGTGGCATTAAGTTGGGTAAATACACACAGAATTAATTTATTTTTATTTGTAATGATAACTTTATTTCTTGTGTATATATTTTATATTTATTTCTCTGTGTACACAAGATGACAAGAATATAGATCTAAAAATAAAAAGAAGCTTAAAGATGACCAGTGGATTTAATGCTGGGACTTGATCTTGGAAATCCTGAGTTTAAGTCCAGCCTTAAGATACTTTTTAGCTATGTGATGCTAAACAAGTCAGTCAACTACTGTCTGCCTCAATCTTTTCAACTGTAAAATGAAGATAATTAATAGCACCTACCTTGCAGCATTGTTGAGAGGATCAAATGTTTGGTAAAGTGTTTATTTTGCACAATGCCTGACATATAGTAGGAGCTAATACAAGCTTTTGTACCTTCTTCTTATCTCACATGACATCAACTCCTTTATTTTCCATAGGATACGGAGGGTCACGGAGGCTAATTTACTTGCCAAAGTCATAGATTTAGTAAGTGACAGAACCAGGATATAAATTCTGGTCTCATAATTTCAAGTTCAGCAGTTTTCCCATAATACTCCATTGCTGAAAGAATAGAAATTTCTTCAGGATGAACTTCTTAATGTTATTTGTTATTATTTGTATTTCTAGGGCCAACCACAGAACTTGGAACATAGTACACAATTAATAAATGACTATTGGATTAACTTCAATGACCATTGGCAAATAGAAATCAAGAATGACTAGACAGATCTGAAAAAATGAAGGGCAGAATCTGGATAATGGAGAGAAATTTGTTGACTTGTAAGACCATTGGAGCCTTTCTAAAATAAACACAAGATAAGCAAAATGGTGTTGGACAATGCTGCTATGCTGTGTGTAAAGCACAGATGTGTTCCTCAAAGAAACCTCAAAACAGGACTTTGACTTCCTAAAAAAAATGTTAATATGAATTATTAAGGCCACCTGTACCCTGACATACATATTCTCTACTCTTGGATTATTTTCTGGATACTTGTATTTCTGACATGTGTCCCTTTAAAGATATGCTTGTTTACTTTTGTTTCCTATGCTTGCCCTTCCTATAGGAATCCTGATCCTAATTGTTTTCTGCATATGTTGCCTCATCATTGATGATGTGATAATTATATAAGAAAGTCAAGTAGGATGAAGAGCTCTTACCTTGTCACTTTATTTACTTTGTTGTTTGAGTAAATGTCTTTTTGTTTTAAACTAATTTGTTTTCAGGCAACTAGATACAATGAATAATGCCAAACTTGGAATCAGAATATCTGAGTTCAAATCTAGCCTCAGACATATTATCTGGGTGACCCTGTGCAAGTCACTTAACTTTGCTTCAATTTCCTTATCTTTTAAATGAACAAGATGAAGAAATGGAAAACCACTTCAATATCTACAGTATAATACAGAATTTATTAATCCTAAAATCAGAAGCTAGTACATTTTGAAACAAATGGAAAATAAAAATTCTTACAAACTTAAAATGACAAAAATTAAATTTGGCAAAAGACTTTTATTTACAAATACATGTATCAAAATTAAAATAGAAACACTTGCCAAAAAAAAGACAAAAGGAGTCATGAAGAGTTGGACACAACTGAAAATGAACAAACAATAATAACAAATTGCTCACCTGACTGGTAAAATTAAAACACACTAAATTGTTTAATTCTTGTGAGCAGTGGTTTTGAGTGGCTATTGGGAAGAGAGAGCTACTTGGGACTATACTCATGTAGCCAGGAAGCAGATTTACATGCCCTGGAGTTTGAGAAGAAGAACTAGATGAGTGATTTTGACAGCAGCAGTTTGGAAAGAGCCTTTGAAGAGAGAGACCTTAGTGGTATGTTCAGTATGGCACACTCAGAGCATTAAGACAAAGAATTTGAGAATGCTCAAAGTGCCATATATTGCTCTAGAGAGGCTAACATGGAAGAGATATTGGAGAAAGAGCCAGAGGCCTTATATGGCCCTAAATATGCTAATTTAAAAGACCAAGAGCTTGGCAAAAGAGACTTGAGCAGCTGGCCCAAGAGCAATGACTCTAATCCCCAGGGAGAACATGGGAAGAAAGATTAATCTTGTACTTAAAGGAACAAGGATGTCAATTGCCAATCCAGGGAACTTTGGGGGAAAAAAAAAGACCAACCCAGTGAATTTGGCCAAGTAGACATGAGTCAGATAGAGAGATAATTCAGTCTAGAGAGACTAGATGGGACCAGTGACTTACAAATTCAAAACATGACAATAGTGACTAATTTGGCATCATTTGGACTGAATGAGGGAACTGTTCAATTTTGGGTATTCTTAGTGGCTCAAAAATAATAGGAAGCACAAACTTTGTTGGGAAGATTAAGATGGGACAGACACAATGGACTGATGATCTGGGTCTTAGGAACTTGGGCATATCTTGTGTGGAGCCAGAAGTGCTCAGTGGGGCTTGAGAAAATGAGGTTGGACAGTGACTGATTTTTTTCACCTGGGTTTGAGAAATATGAATATTCGAAGTGACTTGTGGAATAGAGAGCCTGGAGCATCCAGAGAGTTTGGAATAGGACAAAAAGACTACACCCTAGATCTTGGCCTAAGAATATAAATGTCTCAGGGGCCATAGAGTCAATAGGACCCAGTGAGGCTAGAGAGAATGCACCTGGGGCTAACAGATTGGATTAACATTCTTGGAATAAGGAATATGGACACACCTAAAGATATGAAAATTGGAAATCCTTTGTTATGGAGAGAATAGGGTTGGATGAGGGAACTAAACACCTGATCTCATTCTGAGTAACCTAGACCCAGCCTCAGAGAGGCCAGAGAGTACAGTATAAATGTACTGGACCCATTATCTGGAGTTGAAGAACATGAATCTAGGTGTCCCCTGGATTCTAGGGGTTCCAGTGAGTCAGAAGAATGTGGAGTCAGGCAGATGGATAGGCAGAATGACTTGGGGCTCTGCACTACTGACCTTTCAGGTAGATTGGATATTAAAGGTTCATACTTTATAATTTACTTCCTCTCTTCTTAGGCCAAAGTTTTAATAGAATCTTAGTTCAGGAACTATTCTGTGGCTCACCTCTACAAACAAGAGAGGATATAGAAAATATCCAGAGCATATAGAAAACAATACAATCCAAACATAAAAAAGATGTGTGTGTGTGTGGAAAGTTTCAATGTGGTATAATAGAAAAAGACTATCCTTGTGTCTGGAATTCTTGGTTTGACTACTAATTATTAAGAGTTATAACCTGTGATTATATGCAAATCATTTAATGTCTTAACCTGTTTTCTCATTTATGAAATGGAGACAATAACATTTTCTCTATTTGACTCAAGAGGTATTGTGGGGAGAGCACTTTTGAAGCCTGAAAACTAGCTCTAGAAATTTGGAGTGATTGATAGAAAAAGTTTTAAAATGAGACATGAATATTCCCCTTAACAAACATACACACACACACACACACACACACACACACACACACAGAGATTTAAACTGTTCCAATCACCCAGAGATCCTCCTTTTGAAGACTTCCCAATTGGCCTACTTTATAATCTCAAATCTCTTAATACACAGAGAGCCCAATGCAACTCTATAATGACTAGCTTAGATGAGATCATGGTACCACATTTTTTTCCAAACACTGTATCATGCTTGTCTGCAGCTGTCCCAGCCTCCCTTGTGAAGTCCCTGCCCTTTGCTCTATCTTTTTGTCTAATCTTCAAAGTAGTCTCAGATGCCCTGACAGCAAAGAGAATTTCAAGCAAGAGAGCACAGTTGGTCATATTTTTGAAAAAGGAAAAAAATCACTGGTTGCAGAAAGGAGACAGGGCTAGGAAGGGAGAGGTGAACAAGCTTCTAGCTCAGTCTCTCTCTAGAAACCAAGCCTTTTTTTAACTGGGAATAAAATGATTACATTCTAATTCCATGGCAACTTGATCTGATCATAATTCATATTGATAATCTAGAGGTAAAGTAATGGAGTCTTCTGAGTGTTGATGAGAGCATTTTGGAGCTAAGCAAGTGTTTGTCATCCTGTATGTTCCTACTAAGATTTTCCACCAGTATTAGTGAATTAAATTAAAAGTAAAAGTTGTAAAGTGCCTACTACATGTGAAACTCTGAGATAGGAAGAAGATATAGAGCTTAACAATATATCTCCTTCCCTCAGGGAGTTTATACTCTACTCAGAGTATGCAGTATTTCCAGGGATAAGTGTGATCCAAGCTAGGACAGAATAAAAGCAAAGATGTCTGAGTAAAATACTCTCAGAAAATTGCAAAAGAAGGAGATAATACTCTTTATTGTATATATCAAGGAAGACTTCCCAGCAGAGGTGGCATCTGAACTGACTCTTGAAGGAAAATAGGAAATTTGACAGATATAATTCAGGAAAGATTGGAGTTTAGTCTTTATGAATTCACAGTGAGACAGGTGATGTCAGGTCAAGCATGTGAAATATGAGGTAACATAGTTTTATTATAACAAATAATGAATGAAGACAATAAAATGAAATAAAGTTGACAGCCAGATTAAGGGCTTCCTTAAATTGGCAGGCCATGTATTCTATAATAATAATGCTAAATTTAAATTTTGGAATAGAGCTTTCAAAGAACTTTTCTCAAATAAAGAAAAAACAAGCACGCTAAGAGAGAACAATGACTTACCTATTTACTAAGTAATTACTATGTGTTAGAAACTGAGAAGTGCTGGAACTACAAAAAACGACCAAAGATAATCCTACTACCAAGAAGCTTACAGTCCAGTAAGGTTTCCAGGAGAGAGAAAAATTCCATAAACTCTATAAAAATGATATAGATGTATATTTGTGGATGATGGCAAGAAGATCAGCAATATTTACCCACATGTGTGTGTAAATGCAGTGAGGTGGAAGAGTATATAGTGGGAAATGAATGAATTGAGGTTAAAGTATATGGGGATATGTCAATATGTAGGCTGAAGTCTAAGGTCAAGAGTAAGGGAGGAGAGTATGACTATGAGCCAGGCACCAAACTCAATGAAGAAGGAAGAATAGTTTCCTGGATATTGGTAGAGAAAAGTCACAAAAAACTTAATCAGTGATAAATATAGCCTGAACAAATCCAAAAGAAACTTATTGATTGATGAAGGGAGAAAGATAGTCTAGAATTGGCAATGGGGAACAAGGAGTATTCCCATTACCCCACCATTAATACTGAATCAAGGGATAGGAGTGAAAGTTCAAACAAAATTGGAAATGGTAAACAGAAAAAATCTGTCATTAGGAGGGAGCCAAGCCTGAGTTTAATATAAGAAAATGGAAGGACTAAAAATGGGAGAAAAATAAACAAGATAAAAATTAGTCTCTTACCTATGGAATAGACATTCCGGAGAGCACAATGGGTGGATGCATAGCCTTTGATTGAATTTCTGGAAGGTCTGGGTTGAGAGGGAGAGGGAAGAGGGTGGTCATCTGTAGTCTAAAAATAGTGGTAGGCAGTGGAAATATTATCTCCATTTTACAAGAGAGGAAATAGCTTCTGAAATATTATTGGTTTTGTTTACAGTCATAGTGTTGGTGTTAGAATATGATTCCAAGTATTCTAACTGTAGTGCTACTTTCACTATTGTAGGATTAGGGAAACTGTAAGATGACAGAGGCATGAAGTCTCCCTAATCCCTGGTCTTTGGAGAAACATAGGCAGTCTTGACTGGATGAGAGGGGCAGGAGCCTGTGGAGTACTCTTTCACCTCCCCCCTCTCTCTAAGCTGTTGGAAATCAGTTAACAGTCTGGTAATGGTGGATATTTCTAGCTTGATAACTTCTGGGCCAAGATGGTAAGTGGATGGAGACTAAACCCCTTTGTTATAGTATCTTTCTCTGTATTATTTCCCCACAGGATAGAATAGGTGAAGTTTGATGTCTTAGAAGCTCACTGCCTCAGAGGTTAGGATCAACTTCAGAGCCACTAGTAAGAGGAGCTTGGCTTACAGAGGATGTGAGTATTTCCCCAAATTATCAACATCCAGACACTGTTCCTAGATGCTAAGGGTTTAATGATATCTGGGAATGGGAAGGAGGGAAGTGGCTTAGGATTGATAGGTAAGGAGAAACTACCTAAAATAGCTATGTTGAAAGCAGTCCCTCCCCCCAAAGAGGGAAATGTATCTTGAATGGCTGATCTCCTATCTAAGCCTCTAAATATTCTTCTTTCTAAACCTAGATTGCTAAACTAAGGTAGACTGTGGTCTTGTTTGAAGGTCTAACAAAAGTAAAGCAGCTTTGGCTGTCAGAGAATGAATGTCTCTGCTCAGAGCTACACAGATTGCCCCTTTGCTCATATCCAAGAGCAAAGAGTCAGGACCAGGCCCCTGCAAGAAGGGTGACCTGGCTTTTTATACCAGGACTCCAATTGCCTTTAACTGCCCCGTCTCTTAGAGTTCTGGGGGGCACTATGGAATTCTTTGATACAGCTTGAACCCCTCTCAGCAATATGGATCCCACACTATACAATGTTCCTTTAGAGTGTATCATCACAAATAATCTTCTAGATATGTCTAAAATAGGTCTTAAATAAAATGCAGTAGTTATGAGAAGATCTATTCAATCCTAGGCTATTTCTTTTAACATGAAAAAAAATGTTTTTTTCCACCCCCAGTTAAACTCCTACATGCTGGAAACAAAATATTCCTCAATAACTTACTCTCAGAAAGGAATTTATGTACTCCTTTGATACCAGCATTCATCAAGAGCCACAGTATCCTGGTAACTTTGCCAGATTAGGACCTATCTTCTCACATAGACTTGCAGAGAATTTCTGGATTTATGAAATATAACACTTGTTTTCCCTCTACCACAATACTGGATGAAAGCCTGGAAGGAGAAAAACAGACTTCGACCATGGGGCCATAGGAACTGGCTACTATCTGCTACAAGGACATGTTCATCATGAGAAGAGATTTAAGCAACAACAATGACAACAATACTTTCCAAATATGTTGTCACATGGGGAAAGCATTGAAGAATATTATCTAGATTCAATTCAATTCAGCCCCATATATGTACATAATAATATATATGTATCATTTGTTATCTACAAAGAGAACAACTATTTATGTAATTATTTATGAAGACCATTTTATAGTAAGTTTTATAACTAATGTTTCTCAGCTACTTCCTAGTTCAAGGTATGGCTAAGAATCACAGAATTACAGAATTCTAGAATGAAAAGGGACACCTTTGTGTTTGTATTGTGTCTTGTCCAACTCTTTATGACCTTGTGTACCTTATTGTCCCTGCGACTATCTTGACAAAGACACTGGAGTGGTTGGTCATTTCATTCTCCAGTGAATTAAGGTTAACAGAGATTAAGTGACTTGTCAATAGTCCCAAAGCTAGTAAATGTCTGAGCCTGGGCTTGAATTCAAATATTCCTGACTTTATGTCCAGTGCTCTATCCACTGAGTCAACCAGCTATCTCCTAAATGGGACACAGGCAGTGATCTATTCCAATCTAACTCTAAAAGGAATCTTTAGTAGAATATATAACATTTTTTCATTTAACTTTTCCACCTCATGACCCACAAAATAAGGGGAATTGAATACTTCCTGAGAAAGCCTTTTCCTTGTTTGTATAGATTCTAATTATCAAAAAATTATTCCTCATATCAAGCCTAATTTACTTCTTTGTAACTTCTGCTTATTGTTCCTGCTTCAAATAATCAATAAATTATAAGTAGTAGAGACAGACAACCTGACTTAGTTATAGATCTAGGGGGCTTTGGAGCCAGGGAGACCTGGATTCAAGTCCCCATATACAGACCCTGTGTCCTTGGCCAAGTTACTTACCTTCTCAATCCATTAGGCCACTCCCTAAGAATATAATTTGAGAGAAAGTGCCAATAAGTTTTGGTAAAGCAAATTTATTCACTTGAGAGTTCCTTATGCCAATAAAATCATGCATCCGGTACTTATTTCCATTTATTAAGCATCTGTTACATAGAACATGTATTAAGCTAGGCATTGGAGTTATAATAACAAAACCAAAATGATCCTTAATCTCAAGAAGTTCATGATCTGTAGGGGAAAATCCATATAAATGACAAGACCACTAAATTTGAGAGAAGGGGCCTCAGTGGAAATCTATTCCACTCATTTGTTCAGAAAAATAAATCCAAATTTCACGTATCAGTGGAAAGACATTGCACTTGAAGTCATGTAATGTGTCCAAATTCCATCCATAGATATTTATTAATTGTTAATACTTTAACTTCTCTGGACCTCCGTTTCCTCACATGTAAAATAAGAGGTTCGAACTCGGTGAGATCTAAGGTCCTCTCCAGTTCTATACTCCTGTGCTTCATATAAATAGGCATTCTACTTTTGTAGGAAAATTTCAATAGATGGATAACTTCCTAACTATCAAGGTAGCCATTTCACTTTTGGACTATTCTAATTGTGAGGGAGTATTATCTTTTCTTTTTCCCCCTGAACTAAATTTCTTTGTGATTTCTCTACAACATTTTCATTATAATTTCTATCCTTTGCTTCTGGTTCAACCCTCTGGTGTCAAAAAGAGCAAGTTTAATGCCTTTTCCACATGACAGCTCTTCAAATAGTTCAAAACAGTTCTCATATCTCCTCTGGGTCTCTTCTTCTCTTCGCTCAATCTGCATAGTTCCTTCAAGCTCGCTTCATTTCATGGATTCAAAACCCTTGATCATTCTAGTTGCTGCCCTCTAGACATTCTCCACTTCAAAAATTTCTTTTTAAAACTATGAGGTCCAGAACTGAATGAGGTATTCCAAATTAGGCCTGATAAAGGCAAGATACAGAGATAGTGTCTCATCATTATTGTTAGCTATCCTTGTCTTCATATATCCCAAGATGTATCAGCTTTTTTTTTTTTTTTTTTTTGGCTGCTACAGCCCTCTGCTGACTTCTAATTAACTTGCAGTATAAGAAAATTTGAAGATCCCTTTTTCAGACAAATTACTGTTTTCCATGTGGATAGGAACCCTCATAGTTGGAATCATAAAGACTGATGGTCTGATGCCGAATCAGGCACTTACCAGATGTGTGACCTTAGGGAAGTCATTAGCCTCAATTCTCTCATCTCTAAAATGAACAGATTACACTAGATGGACACTAAGATTCATTCTAGCTCCAAATGTATAATCCTAAATATCTGTAAATTTGATCATCCCCAATGGTAATATTTTACATTTGTTCCTATCTAATTTAATCATATTAAACTGAGTCCAAGCAAATAAGCAGAGGCTGCCAAAATTATTTTGGATTCCAACTTTGCCAAATTGTGTATTTTTCCCTCCCCACTTAGTGCCATCTCTAAATCTGATGAGCATGTAAGTATATGGTTACCAAAGTCATTGATAAAACTGAAAAGTTCAGTGCTCATCACTGGGTAACTCCATTGGAGACCTCCTGCCACATCGGCAATGTTTTAAAGTCATTGAATTGTGCACAATTTTCTCCATATATTCCACAAAACTAACATGAGATAGTTCATCAAAAACTTTGCTAAAATTCAGGTAAACATCATCTAGGCACGGTATCCCTCTAAGTGACAGTTTGATAATCCTGAAATAAAGGGAATGTGACTATCCTGAAATGTGCTCTTCTTGACAAATCTATGCTGGCTTTTTATTAGACCTGCCCCTATTGCAAGATATTCATCAATTATCTCCTTAATATTCTAGAAATTTCCTTGGAGTTAAAATCAAGGCCACTCATTGGTTTATAGTTTTCAAACTCTGTTCTGTTCTCTTTTTTTTGAAATCGGATATTTATCTTTTGCCAGTATCATAGTACTTCACAATTGTCAATGATCCTTTAAATATTCCAATCAGTGACTCAAGACAACTTGCAATGGCACTAAGTTCCTTCAAGACCTAAGCTGTAGTATTTCTAGGACAAGAAACTTGAATTTATCAAAAGAAATGATATTCTCTCTTACTATTTACTGACTTATTTAAGATCAAATCCCTGTCAGTCATTTTTATTCTACCATCTCAGTGAAAAGATTATTTTCCTTGGCATAAAAAACAGAAATCAAAGTAGAATCAAGTATTTCTACTTTCTCTTTCTTGTCAGTTATCCTCTTTCTATACATCTCCAAATAGCGGCCTTGAATCTCTTTGTAAGTACAAAATTGAAGGTAGAAGATATACAAAGTAATTTTAAAGAGAATTCAGAACTAAGGAGCCCAGTAAAATCTTCATGTAAAAAGTGTCTCAAGGCTGAATTTGGAGAAAGTGAGGAATTCTAGAAAGCAATTACTGCCTTCTGGGCAGGCAGTGAAGAATCTGTATAATGTCAAAGAGATGATGATAAAATGTTATCTAAGAAGACCATCAGTTAGATAAGTTTGGCTGAAATATAGATTGTATGTTAGTTGGGGGATGATAATGAGCAATAAACGTAGAAAGATAGGCTAGAGAGAGAGATTATGACAGATTTTAAGTGCCAGATTTAAAAAAAAATCCATCCTAGAGGCAATTTAGAACAAATGAAACTTTTTGAACAGGAAAGTATCATGGTCCAATAACACCTTGACAGTGGGAAACGGTTATTGACATGAATTAGTAACTATTTGGGTAAGGATGTGAAAGATATATCAAGGATGACCCTAAAATTATGAACCTGCATGACTGGAAGGTTAGGGCAAACCATAGATATTCCCTGGCAACAGAAATCACAAAGTTAGGAAGAGGACATGTTGAAATTTTACCCTCTGGAGCTAAAGAAAACAAAACTAACCAATCTTCTGCATGACACTTGAATTCAAATTAAATATTCATTATGTGCTTTTGTTATTATTGTTTAATAGTTTCAATCATGTCTGACTCCTCATGACCCTATTTGGAGCTCTCTTGGCAAAGTTCCTGGAGTGGTTTGCCTTTTCCTTTTGTAGCTCATTTTAACAATGAGAAAACTGAGGCAAAAAAGAATTAAATGACTCACCTAGGGACAGACAGCTAATTATTCCAGGGCCAAATTTGAACTCCAGTCTTCCCAGCTCTAGCTCTTTTACTATGATACTTAGCTGTTCTGTTATTTTTCTAACCACTGGGAATAAAATGCAGGAAAAAAGAAAGATAGTTTCTACCATCTAAAGTAACTTACATCTTAAATTCTAATGCTAGAAGATAACATAAGTGGAAAGTGAAGGGCCTGGAGTTGGGCAGTATACAAAAAGAAGGTGGTAACCAGGAAAATGGAAAGGTAGAGCTACACCAGAAAATAAGCACTAAGACCTGGAGAGGAATCAAGATATGCTAGACTTAAATATTTTCCTTAAAATGGAGGTTCTTGGTAGAAAAAATGAAGCAGAAGAAGGTGCTGCAAAGTGGAGATTACTTCCAATGTAAGAAATCCAAGGGTAGGATGAGCTTCCAGCATGAGAAGGCTTGCATAGGAGAGATAGAGTGAGAAATAAAGCCAGAAAAGGAAAGAAATCACATTTCAAATTGCTTCAAATTCTTGATCACAACTATTTTGTCTCTTCTCTATGCCCTTCTCTGAGACTATTTATTTAAGCTAACTAGGGTAGCAATATGATGTAGAGGGAAATACTTTGATTTAGAAAACAAGAACTGAAAATTCTGCCTTTGATGCTTAGTCTGTGTGACATTGATAAGTTCCTTAATTTTCCATTTCCTCAGTTTCCTCATCTACAAAATGATTGGATTGGATTAGCATTACATGGTTTCTACATTCTATTCCATTTCTTGTTCCTTCAATTAATCATAATATAGAATCAAAATCTTTTACCATCCTGGTTGCCCTTCTCTGGATATTCTCTCATTAATACCCTTCCTAAACTGTGACTTCTAGAACTGAATGCAACATTTTAAGCTTGTTTTGATCAGGAAAGGGCATAGATGAATTATTACCTTCTTATTCCTGGAAGGAATCTTAGGGGAATCTGAGACTGCATTATCTCCTTTGGCTCTCTCCTCACCCTGTTCATTCATATTCCCCTTGGAGTCCTCGAACATATTTACAGACCTGTCTCAGGCATGAAAGAGAAAATGAAACATAACAAAACAAAATTTTGTTGGCTGGCTATTTCTCCCACATCCTGTATTTTGGAAGTTGATTATTTTTAAATACAAGTTTAAGACTTTACATTTCTCAATGTTCTACTTTCTCAAGATCTTTTTGGACAGATTCATCATCCAATGAGTTAGATATCTCTCTCAGCTTGGGGTAAGAGGCTCCCTTTTAACTAAGAGGTACACATAAGGTACTGTCTCTTCAGTGAACTTGCTTGGCCCTCACTTAGCTCTGAGACTGCTCCTAGGATCATGAGTCTCCCATCTGACTGCTTAAAGGTTAGTAGTGACTTTGACAGGCCTTATCTGCCTGAGACAGCTCAAAGAGGAATTTCTTATGAAAATGCCATTAGGGAAAAGTAGGCAAAGGCTTTTTATGTCTATCTTTTACTTCTCATAAGTCAGTTGAGATAATATTTATAAAGTGATTTGCACAGTTCCTGGCACATAGTAGATTCTTAATAAGGGCTTATTCTCTTTCTCCCTGTTATTCATGGAATCCCTGCATAAGATCCCAGAAAAATAAGTTTCTCAACTAAATGAAAAACATTACTTTGAACAATTTTGAGTCATAGGAGAAGGTTAGAATACCTCCCAAAGGAGTATTCCATTCAGTCGTTTCTTTCTCTCTTCATCCCCATTGCATGTTACCTCATCAAAAAAGGATATTCATTTTAGTTTACTTAATTTTTAATCAATTATAATTGTCACATTTTTCAAATCTAGATTTTTTACCAATTTCTCTTCCATTATGATCATAAAAAGAAAAAAATAGAAGCTTAATGATGGCTTTTATTCTTCAATATTAATATATGTATATACTCAAACAAATATATAGATATATATAGAGAGACCAAAATGTCATTAATTTTTTTCCAGATTACATCAATACAATTTTTAATAATTATTTTCTGACATTTTGTAATCCATGTTCTTTTTCTCCTTCCCTAAAAAGTCAGCAAGTAATATGATGGAATTTTTATACATGTTATCATACAATACATTTTCTTGTGCTTATCATGTTGTGAAATAAAACACATATTGTTATGCTAAAGAAAAAATTATAGAAGAACTAAAATGAAGAATGGTATTCTTCAATTTGCATTTAGACACTTTGGGTTCCTCCTATAGTGACAGATATTCTTTTTAATTGTATGCACCTTTAGCTAGAAGATCTTTAGAGGTATAAACTGGTTATGTTAAATGATTCATTGGAGAAACTAGTCTCCCAAAGAATCACAGGGGGGATTTATAAAGAGTGACTCAAACTCTTTGTCTATCAATCACTACGTTTTAAGTTAATGATTCAAAAACTTAAGTATGTCATCATTAGTCCTTGTTAACTGTCCCCAAACTGTTTTTGTTTAACTTTTTAATTAGAATTAGATTTTACTTATGTTAGATATTTTATTTTAAAGTCATGACAAACTATGATGAAAAGACACTAAGAGAGAGAGAACTTTATGTGGCTAAGAGTAAAGAATGTTAGACCTGGAGTCAGGAACACAAGTTTAAATATGGTGGCAGGTACTTACTAACCATGACATCAGGAAATTCGCTTAACTTGCAGTGACTTCCATTTCCTGATTTGTAAATTGTATATAATAATTCCAGTTACCTCTTAGGGGGATTGTACTCCTTTAATCTACTTTCCTCATAGGCACTTTCTCTAAAACTTCTGATCATTTTGTCTTGAACGTGCACAGTATAAATAAATTTTAAAATCTTGGCCTACTCCTTTTGTGTTTGACAAACAGGGGAATTTTTTTTTCCTTCTCATATCTCTTCTCTATAGCCAACTTTGGTCATTATAATTTGGCAGCTTCCTTTATGAAATAAGGGAATATGGCCATAGGACACAATATATAATATGAGATTTTATTGATGTTAATTTGTCAAAAGATTTTCCCCATTTCTTTTAATTCTTTCTTTTAATAAATCTCTCTAAAAGAGAGACATATGAGAAATATAGATGATTTAAAAAAAGGATACATAAATATAATTTATTTATATAGTTTTAAAATTTTGTCAGCACCCATGAAATATATATATATATATATATCATTCATGTCACTCTTTGTCTTAATATGAATTAGAAATAATCAATAATATAAACAATATGGAATAGACATCCTCTATGATTAGAAAAATTTAAGCAGGCTCTGGATGACAGTTTTTGAGGATACTGCAGAGGGAAGATTTGGTATATGAGAGAATTAGTTATATTGCTTCTATGATTCCTTTAAGTTCTGAAATTCTCTGCAATCTGGTTTCTGACTTTTGTCATTCAACAAAAACTGCTCTCTCTATTGGTGATATCCCACGTGCCAAATATAATTCCTGTTTGTCTTTATATTTTTTCTTGATCTTTCTGAAGTATTTGACACCATTGTTAATTCTTCCTAGACTGTCTGTTTTCTTTTTCTCTGTCTCTTTCTTTTGGACAATGATCTCCCCTACTACTTATATGACTGTTCTTTTTCAGGTTCCTTTGTTGAATCATACATATTATGCCCACTAGATTTGAATCTCCCTAAAGCTCTGTCCTGGACCATTTCCTCTGACTTCCTTAGTTTCCTTTAAGAACCAACAAAAGTCCTATATCCTCAGCAAGTCTTGTTCAACCTCTCTGAAATCCAATGTCTTTTCTCACTTAATTATTTCTTATTAATCCTCTATGTAGCTTGGTTTGCATTTATTTTTTTAATGTTTTCTCACCCTTTAGACTGCAAGCTCTTTGTGGGGAAGGTCTGTCTTTAGATTTTTTTTCTATCCATAGTACATAGAACAGTATCTGGCACAGTATAGGCACTTGATAAATATTTATTGAATGAATTGAATTTTTTCCTGTAGACTCTATCACTTGGTGATCTCATCAGCTCAAATGCATTCAACTATCTTCACTATATAGATGACTGAAATTCATCCTTATTTATATAAATATAATCTCTCTTGTGTACTCTATACTTTTATGTGTACTCACATAAACTTAATAATAGACACTTTGAAATATAGTATTTTAAACTTGGCACATTCAAAATAATTAATTTTTTTTTCCTCAAGCTCACCCCCATACTGAACTCTATTACTGTAAAGGTACCATTTTCCATTTGGACCATTTCCTTTTCAAGACAGGTTCAAAAGTTTGTCATTATTCTTAACTTCTCAGTCTATCACTGACTTACCATATTTTATTTATATTTCCATAATAATTCTTTTATATGCTCTCCTGATTGCTATTCATGCAACAAATATTCTAATTCAGTTCTCATCACTTTTCACTGGGTTTATTCAAATCATCTCTTAGTTGGTCTCCTTGTCCCTCCTCACTCTAATTTAACATCTCCACAATTGCTAAGGTAATTTTGCTGAAGTGTAGTTGTGAACATGTCATACCCCATCCATTAATTAAAATCCAGTCTTTCTCTAAGATCAACTATCAGTTCTTCTTTCTGATACTGAATGCTCTTCACAACCTAGCTTTTTCTATATAGTTTTCTTATATATTCTATCTCTTATAACTTTCCATGAACTTTATATTATAGCCTTCCCATAATACTTCCTGTTTCTCACATATAACCTTTCATTTCCCATATCTCACCTTTGCTGTGTCTATTCTCAACACTAGAATGCCTACTCTCCCTCTTTCTGACTATTGGAATCCCTGATTTCTATTATAATTCAGTTCAAGTTCTACCTTTTTTTCTTCTTTTTATCAACTCATTCCTTTTATTTTTTCAATTTCATGTAGAAAAAATATTTTAACAATTGCTTTTTGACTTTTTGCAATCCAAATTCTTTCACTTCATCATTCCCTTGTAACTCCCCAGGTAACAAACCATCTGATTTAGTGTACTCCAGTATCATCATGCAATAAATATTTTCCCATCTTCATTTTCTGAAAGAAGACATATCTCTCACATGTAAGGAAAAAATCTTATGAAGGAAATAATGCATGAAATGACATGGTTTCATTTGCATTCATACTCTGACAGGTCCTTCTGTGGATATGAATAGCACTTTTCATCATGAGTACTTTGGGATTGTCTCAGATCCTTGTATTATTGATCATTTAGTTTTTCATAATTGATATTTCTGCAATATTTCCTTTACTATATACAAATATTCTGCTAGTTCTCTTCATCTTACTTTGCATCAATTCACACAAGTCTTTACAAGTTTTTTTTTCAAACAAATCATTCTATTTGTTCATCATTTCTTATCATGCAATAGTATTCCATTACAACCATCCAATTAATGAACTTCTTTTCAGTTTCTAACTTTTTTTCTGCCACAAAGAGAACTGCTATAAATATTTTTATACACATTGGTCCTTCTCACTTCTCTATGATCTCTTTGGGATACAGACCTATTAGTGAAATGGTGAGGCTACAGGATATGCCCAGTTTATGGTCTTTTGGGCATAGCTCCAAATAGCTCTCCAGAATACTTTGCATCAATTCACACACTTTCACCAAGAGAATAATAGATTATTGTGCCAATTTTCCCACAATCACTCCAGCATTTATCATTTTCCTTCTTTGTTATATTAATCAATGTGAAGATCATGAGGTGGTATTTCAGAGTTGTTTTAATTTACTTTTCTCTAATCAATAGTGATTTGGGACATTTTTTATATGAATGGTAGATATTTTGATTTCTTCATCTGAGCAATGCCTGTTCATAGCCTTTGACCATTTATCAATTGAAGAAAGACTTGTATCAAGACCTACCTCTTAAATGAAGCCTGACTTTATTCTCTCAGCTGCCAGTGTCTTCTGTCACCAAACTATTGTTATCTTTGTGTGTGTGTGTGTGTGTGTGTGTGTGTGTGTGTGTGTGTGCTTGTTTAGCTTCTACACGTCAAAGTTCAGAAGCTGCTTTTTCTTGATGCGTCCAGTTGTCTTTATAGGGTCTCTCATTTTTCCCAAGACAGATACTCATATCATATCCTCCTACTTCTGAGACACTGCTATGACACACAAACAAGTATGTTTGGGTTTCCAACCTTTGAAGTTGGAGAAACTCATTCTTCTTTCTACAAGAGCAGTTCCCTCTCAAGAGTCCTTCACTATTGGACAATAAAAAAAGCTTGATTCTAAATTGTCTTATATTATTATCCACAGGCCTAGAGATGAGTTAAATTCTTTCATCCAAATATTAGATATCCTCTGTTTGTTTTTTTTTTCTTTTTATCGTATGTCTTTATCTGATGATGAAAACAATGCATTCCTCCCAAGTAGATTAATAGTTTGCAACTTGGGTGCGATATTTTAATTCAGAAAAAAAAATGTTTTCTGTGTTTATATTAATTGTAGTTAGGGTAGAAACTTTCACTTTTAAAACGTATACATGTCTGTTATCTGCAAACTTTTTGAAAGCAGTTATGGATTCCCTTTTAAATTTATAACCCCAAAGCTTAGCCTAGTGCCTGTCAAATGTCAGGATGTTGACAAAGGTTTATTGATTGATTGATTGACATTTCTACTTACTTCATTACTATCTTTGGTTACCTCATTGCTAGAGGAAACTAAAGAATATGAAATATCAAGCAAGATCATATTAAAAAGAAACCAACAAAAAATAAAACAAAAAAAATAAAAAACCCTACAAATCACATTTCTTAAGTTCTGTGAGTTTTTTTCTCAAAAGACTTCTAAAAACTAGGTGATGTGACCATTGTTTATATAAATACATATATATATATATATATACATATATACTTATATATATACTTCTTATATATTTTGAGCTTTAGAGCTCATAGTACATACATTTTTTGATATTTTCTCATGAGATCATTGTGACAATGATTTTTGTCAGACATGACAAAAATATGTATACATATATGTATAGTCATAACTATCTATCTATCTATCTATCCTAGTGTGTTCATATTTTTATAGGATGTCTTGGTTTGGTGGATGGGGGGAAGTGGGGGAAAATCACATTTTATACGGTTTCTAATATAAATCCCATCAGATTTTAGCACTGGCTTTTCCTAGTTTTTTTTTTTTATTTCCATTCTGCTTTAGATGTGGGCTCTCAGGCTTTGTGATCTAGTATGTGATGAGTTATTTGAGATACATCTGTTATCCTCTATAGATCATATACTAAGCTTATCCAAGGCCATTCCTACTAGGTTTGTTATCTACAATGTGCTTGCCTTGGGAAGCATGAACCACTTTCTAGATTTCGAATTTGGAAAGGGATTTCCCAAGAGTCATTTGGCTGAAGCACATTTGGCTGAATTAGATGTAATAGGATGTGACTTTGTGAGTGGTGGTGGGAGCCGCCACTCCCACCTCAAAGTAGAAAATATGTTCCATGAAAGCAGAAATCATTTTGTTTTTGCTTTATATGCCAATGCCTTGCACAAGGCTGGGCACCTATTAATGCTTATTAAGTTGAATTTACCTAAAGCCTTTGCTTCTAAGCCTAGGGCTCTTTACACCATATCACAATATCTCCTTTAAAGCCAGAGTGGCCTTGTCTGGGATTCTGTTAAACCTTCCTCATATCTTCCAAATGCAGAAAGGTTGAAGAGGATGCTGTTGCAAAAGAAATTATGGTTGACCACAGATGAAGCAATTCCATGGACTGTGGAGTGATTATAATCATTGTATTGGCAGGCATACAAAAGAAGTATCATAGGGTCCTTAGAGACCATAAGCCTGATAACTAGTTCAAGAACACTGCATGAAACTCTCCTCCTTAGGGCAGCATCATTCTTTTACTAAGATTTCTAAAGTCGGCATTAATAGGCTTCAATCATTCTCTGTCTTAGAAAGCAACCACAGGGTAACTTGTCCTGAACTCTGGAGGCATACCTTCTTCTGTGCACCATCCAAAAGCAGTTTCCATGGCAACGGCTAGCACTTGAACAGCACTGGGCTATCTTCCTCTATATGCAGGACTTCCTTCCCTTTCAGTCATTCCTATGACATCAGGTAGTTGAGTATCAAGTTGCGATAGCAAATGTTTCACAGCTGGTAGAAGCAGGTGTGGCTATTAAATAAATAACTCAGGCTACCTATATGCTGGCAGATAAACTTATTTACTAGAAACTATAGGTTCAAAACCCCCAGAAAGTCATAGTCTTATAAACTGAGCACATCTGCCTGAGCTCAAAGAAAGATCTTCTTATAGGAAGAGAATCGAGAATTATCAGAATCTTAAGAGTTAGGAGAGACATCAAAGTCATCTAGCCTTATCCCTACTTAAGGCAGATGCATCTATCACAACCCTGACAAGTGATCATCCAGCCTGTTTTCTTTTTTAAACTTAAAGGGACAGGGATCTTGTTGCCTTACTTAGAGTAAAGCCTATTCCATTGTGGAACAATTTTAATTGAAAAGCACTTTATTCTCTGAGCCCAAATCTACTCCCCTTTTAATTTTTCTCAGTCTTCAATTCTGCCATGTACACTGAGAAGAGCTAATCTAAGCTCTTTTAGAGAAGACAGCCCTTCAAATATTTGGGCATCATTCTATTTTCCTTAAGTTGTCATTTTTCCAGGATAAAAATTACTAATGACATCACCAAAAATTACCTTGATTCCATTTTTCTGGAGCTGATGACCCAACCCCAATACCACTTGGAAGTTTTCCTTTATTAAAGTCTTTTCTGAAAAAAAAATACTGATTGGGAGTAGTCTAGAAGTCTAATCTAGAAAGAATTTGACAAGGAAAGAGCAGATTAAGACTATAACTCTAATATTGGGATGATGTTATTTCTATTATTGCTGACTACATTTTTCTTTTGGGCATGAATGCTTTCCAGCATAAGGGAACCAAAATTCCCCATGCTGGCCTTAAGGAGTTCAAAAAGCACAGAATCACCAAACTAATTATTAGAACCCAAGTGTGGGAATTTATATTTATTATAATTAAAATTCATCTTAGATTTGGCCTTTGCTTTGTATAATCTAAAATCTGATAAAGATAACATTTGTGTCTTTATCTAAGTCCTTTACTGAAATTCTGAATAGAACAATACTCAGGACAGGACTTATGTTAACACTCTACTAGAGGACAATTGTCAGGGGTTTAATGGACAACAAAACATAAGCCACACTGATATAAATTAATAATTTCACATTAAAACTATCAACAAGGACTTCTGGGAGGTAAGATAGTAGCTTAGAAGCAAAAGTCAAGTCCTCTGTGAACATCCTTCCTCACCAATAAAAAAGGCACTTCTAGGGGGACACAAAAACAAATTCAACAACAGGGCAGAGCCAAGGGACCCTCCTAAAAGGTACTGGGAAAAGGTTGAATTCTCAGTTTCAAGGAAAAGGAAGAAGGAAGGTCCCCAGACCCCTCCCCTACCTACAGAGACTCCTGCAATTGCTGAGGTCTCAGGCAAGAGCTCCAGTCAGGAAGGAGTGCCTTGTTGCTGCTGCTGAATGGGGCTCTCTGGCCACGACTGGCAGGGAAGCAGGTAGAGGAGAAGGGAAGAGAGGAGACCAGTTTGGTCAGGTGGGCTTTAGCCAGGACACCTCCATCTTGGGCTTCTGCCTCTGGAGGCTTTCATCTCAGGGCACATCCAACTCCACAAGAACAGCAAGGCCAGGCTTAATGCAGTCTAGCAATAGTGCAGATAAGAAGCCTTAAGAGGACAGGAAAGGCCAATCTCCAACACCCCATCCCCATCTACTGCACTCAGACCCATAGTAAGAATCCAGCTGACTGGGATACCAGGGCAACGCCTAAAATTGTAACAGTGTACCTTAGTGCCAAGCCTGGAGACTTGAGCTCTGGCCAGGAAGCCTGCAGGGAAGCACCTGGCAAGAGGGAGGAGAGGAGGATGAATTTAACTACCCTTCAGCCTCCACACCTTTACCTTTGCCTTCAGCTTCTTCTGGCAGCTAGGGAAGATATGACCTCAGGGCTCATCAATACAACAAGTCAGCTACTTCAGCCTAATCCAGTTAGTCAGCTGAGCAGAGAAGAATCACCTTCAGGACAGAATAGCCCAAACCCACAGTTCCAGCAAATAAGTAGAGGAGTAAGAATACAAGAACGGAGGGAAAGAAGGGAAAAAAATTGAGTAAACAACAGAAAAAGAAAAAAGAAATTACAATTGACATCTTCTATTCAGGCAATAAACAAAGAACAAATGGAATAGAGGAGGACCGAGGAACACCAAGCAAAAACTGACTCTATTTTTTAGGGGAATGTATGGTAATTTAATGAAATAGAAGACTTCCAAACATTCCTAAAGAAAAGAACTGACTTAAACAGAAAATTTGATGCCCAAACACAGAACCCAAGAGAATTACCAAAAGGTAATTAGAAAAGGGGAAAACAATGTAATGGATCCAATAAGTTCAAATGATTTGTATTCCTATAAGAAAAAATTATATTGATAACTAATGAAAATTGTTATTATCATCAGGATATCTAGAGAAAGTATACCTAAAGGAAACCATGACAAACTGAATAGGATGAAATGTCAAAAAATTAAAAACTAAGGGTAAAAAATAGGATAATACTAAGAGAAATGGGGAAAGAGATAAAATGAGGGTAAATTTACATTTCATAAAGAAGCTTATGAAGGAAGAGGGGAAAAGACCAATACAATGGAAGGGTGAAAGAGGTTGGAGACGGGTAATACTTAAAACTTATGTGCATTGCAATTGATTCAGAGAGGGAAGAACAATCAGATCAATTGGGTGAGAGAATTGTATCACGCTCTGTAGAGAAGTAGAAGGGTAATAAATGACCGGATGGGGAGGGGAGCAATACAAGGGAGGGAGAGGATGAGGAGGTTGTTACAAAGGCACTATAATAAGAGGGAAATATGAAGGGAGGTGCTGGGAAGGGGTGTCACATTAGGAAAGGGAAAGGTGGGAAACTGCCTAAAAGAAAAAAGTTGGAGTGGAGGGTAAAAGGGATAAAAGAAAAGGCAGAATCTAAGAAGAAAGTCAAAATGGAGGGAAATACAGTTATCATAACTATGAATGTGAATGGGATGACCTCACCAATAAAAAGGAAGCAGATAGCAGAATGGATTAAAAACCAGAATCCTACCATATGTTGTCTCTAAGAAAGACATTTAAGACAGGTAGATATACAAAGAGTAAAGGTAAGAGGGTGAAGCAGAATTTACTGGGCTACGACAGAGTTAAAGAAGGTAAGGGTAGCAATCATGATCTCAGGCAAAGATAAAGCAAAAATAGATTTCATTAAAAGAGATAAGGAAAGTAATTACATCTTGATTAAATGTAGTATAAATAATAAATATCAATACTCAACATAAATGCACCAAATGGTACAGCATCCAGATTTCTAAAGGAAACACTGAAGAAGCTTAAGGAGGAAATAGGTAGTAAACCTATACCAGAGGAGGATCTTAACCTTCCTCTACCAGAAGTAGATAAATTGAACCAAAAAATAAAAAAGAAAGAAGTAAGGGAAATGAATGAAATGTTAGATAAATTAGAGCTAATAGATACTGGAGAAAAAAATAGTGGTAAAAAGAAATATACCTTCTTTTCACTAGCACATGCCACTTATACAAAGACTGATAATGTACTAGGTCATAAAAAACATTGCAAGCAAATATAGGAAAGCAGAAATAATAAACACAATTTTTTGAGACTTTAATGCAGTTAAAGTTATAATCAATAAGGACCTGGGAAAAGCCAATTTAAAACTAATTGGAAAATAAATTATTCTTCAAAATTGGTGGATCAAAGAAAAAATTAAAGAAACGATTACTGATTTCATTGAAGAGAATGACAATGAGGAAACACTTATCAAAATCTATGGAATGCAGGCAAAGCAGTACTCAGGGGAAAATTTATATCCCTGAGTGCATATATCAACAAATAAGAGAGGAAAGAAGTCAATAAATTGGGCATGCAACTAAAAAACTAGAAAGAGAACATATTAAAAATCACCAAATTGACACTAAATTGGAAATCATAAAAATCAAAGGAGAAATTAATAAAATTGAAAGCAAAAGAACTATTGAACTAATAAATAAAACTAGGAGCTGGTACTTGGAAAAACCCAAATAAAATAGATGAAGTTCTCATTGATCTAATAAAAAAGAAAGAAGAAAACCAAATTAACAGTATCAAAGATACAAAGGGCAACATAACCTCTAATAAAGAGGAAATTAAGGCAATTATTTTTAAAGAAGTTTTATTGATAGCTTTTTTTTTCACATCAGCCATTTTGGGATAAGTCCTCTTCCCATCCTCCAACCAGTGAGCCTTCTCACATAACAAAGAAAAGCAGTTTAGCAAAACTATTACAGCTGTATCTTTAACAGTTTATACAACATTCATGCCCATAATACCCTAATCCAAGGAAAGAAGAGAAAGGCATTCATGGATTGTTCAATTTTACTTCATAAGACTGAGTTGTTTAAAGGCATCTCTTGTTTTGCTTATGTATTTTATATTTTTGTAAGGTAATAAAATTTTAAATTGTATTCTAATCTCAACTTGATTGATACCCTACAAATTCTTATCTGCAATCATTTAGCCACTGCTCTGTTTAGCTGCCAATCTCTTGTCTCTTTCTTCAGCAATTGTGAGGTGAATACACTTTCCTCATGGAAGAGAGATCCAAGGCTTATTATCTTTGCCAATAACAAAAATGTTTGAAAGCCTAGTGGCAAAACTATTGCCATTGTCATTTTTTACATGAACAACATCAAAAGACCCAGAATATTCCTCCCTGTTTGTGATGACACCAATTCTACCCATTAGCTCCACCAGTCACCATACATAGATTACCAGTATCTAACTTGATGAAATCAGTGATCTTGCCAGCTTCTAAATAAATCTGAACAATATCATTCACCTTGATGAGAGGATCTGGGTAATGGATAGTGTGGGCATCATGGGTCACCAGATGGGGAATGCCTTTTGTACCCACAAAGATTTTTCTCAATTTGCACAATTTATACTTAGCCCCTTCAGCCATGCTATGATGAACAGCAAAGCATCCCTTGGTGTCATACACCAGATGTAATGCTCTCCTGTCTTCTCAATGCTAATGACATCCTTGAACCCAGCAGGGTATGTAATATCAGTGTGGACTTTGCCATCAATCTTGATGAATCACTGCATGCAGATTTTCTTTACTTCATTTCCAGTCAAGGCATACTTGAGTCTATTTCTCAGGAAGAATGGGTGAATGACATAAATATAAAGAAGGAAAGTATAAGTAAACTAGGTGAACATAGAATAGTATACACCTGTCAGGTCTATAGTAAAGGAAAGATTTTAAGACCAAGCAAGAAATGGAGAATATCACAAAGTTAAAATGAATAATTTTGATTACATTAAATTAAAAAATTTGTACAAACAAAATCAATGCAACCAAAATTAGAAGGGAAGCAACAAATTGGGGAAAAATCTTTATAACAAAAACCTCTGACAAAGGTCTAATTATTCAAATTTACAAGGAGCTAAATCAATTATACAAAAACATCAAGCCATCCCCCAATGGATAAATGGACAAAGGACATGAATAGGCAATTTTCAGATAAAGAAATCAAAACTATCAATAAGCACATGATCTAAATCTCTTATAATTAGAGAAATGCAAATAAAAACAACTCTGAGGTACCAACTCACACATTAGCAGATTGGCTAATATGACAGCAAAGGAAAGTAATAAATGGAGGGGATGTGGTAAAACTGGGTCACATGCATTGCTAGTTGAATTGAGAATGGAACCAACCATTTTGGAAGGCAATTTGGAACTATGCCCAAAGGGCTTTAAAAGAATGCTTGCTCTTTGATCCAGCCATACCACTGCTGGGTTTGTACCACAAAGTGATAATAAGGAAAAAGACTTGTTCAAAACTATTTGTAGACACTCTCTTTGTGGTAGCAAAAGATTGGAAAATGAGGGGATGCCCTTTGATTGGAGAATGGCTAAACAAGTTGTGGTATCTATTGGTGAATGGTATACTATTGTGCTCAAAGGAATAATGAACTGGAGGAATTCCATGTGAACTGTAAAGACCTCCAGGAACTGATGCCGAGTGAAAGGAGCAGAAGAACCAGGAGAACATTGTACACAGAGACTGATACACTGTGACACAACTGAACTTAATGGACTTCTATATTAGAAGCAATGCAATGATCCAGGACCATTCTGAGGGACTTAGGAGAAAGAGCACTATTCACACCCAAAGAAAGAACTCTTGATAGTAGAAACACAGAAGAAAAACATTTGTTTGATGACATGGTTTGATAGGTATATGATTGGGGATGTAGACTCTAAATGATCACTCTATTGCAAATATGAATAATATGGAAATAGGTCTTGATCATGGATAAATGTAAAACCAATGGAATTGCTCATTGGCTATGGGAGGGGTGTCAGAGTAGGGTAGGGAAAGAACATGAATCATGTACCAATCGAAAAATATTTTAAATTAATTAATTAATAAACTTTAATAAAGAAAAATTACTGGGGGGGACTGTCAACAAACTTGTATTAAATATATGCCATGAACAAGGCAATAGGATGTTATTTATGTTCCTGAATTAATAGCTAATGCAAAATGACCTTACTGTTTCTTACTACTGATGTTCAGTTTTCAATATCTGTAACTTTTCCTGGATTTTTCTTTCATGCCTCAAATAAATTTTTTTTCTCCCCTCACTTTATTAAGATTTCTTTTTCCATTTAAGATTCAGCTAAAATATCAACTGTTAAATGAAATCTTATTAGTCTTTCCATATTTTGATGCTGCCCCTCCCTAACATTGTAATATTTATCTAAATATATCCTATAAATACAGTATTTCTTTAAATAGTACTCTATGTACTATAGCGATAACAATTTTGATAGATAGATAGATATCAATATAGATATTGCTATCTTTATCATCTATTGAGCAATCTATTCTCTCCTGATGGAATGGAAAGTCCTTGAACATAATTATATTTCATTTTTGTCCTGAGAGTTCCATTATATAATGCAAACTTTATATGTTATAGATATCAAATAAACATTTATTGACTGATTTGTAAGGTTAGATTAGTCAGTTTTAAATATTCCTTATATCACTGTCAATCAGTCTATGTCTCCCACTTATATCTATAATAAAGCAAGGCTGTGAATTTGGAATTAGTGAAGGCTCTGTTCCAACAAAATATTAAGACTTTGTTCATGATTAATTCTATCAGTTTCTGCCTACTTAGTAATTCCTTTCCCTTACATAAAATAAAGTGTAACTTTCAGCCTTGTTATTTCAGAACCACTACCTTCCAATATGAAAATCATTTTTCCATGAGACTTTTCTCCATGCACTTTTCTTGATCTACCTCTATATTCAGTCTCTTTCCATTACATATTCTCTTGGACCCCAGATTTATTGTTAATAAAATTTCTTTCATCTTTGTACTCTGTTTTTTTTTTCACGAATGTTCTAGTATTAACCAAACCTTGACTATCCCTGAAAGATATGGCATAACCTTTTATTCTTTCCTAAGCTAGTCTACCTCTTTTCTTATGACCTATAACTGAAGAATAGAAGGAAACAATGAAATACTCATTGTCTATCCCCTTCCCACTGTCATCTTAATATCTTTGTTATGACATCGTCACGCAATACCTTATCTTTTTAGACTGCTCAATCCAATTATATCTCTTTCTTAGTCTTGTCACTGCCATTTCCTATTTTCAATAGTATATGTCTCAGTGACTGTAACACTTCATTTTCCTTTGTCCTTGGTGAAAGGTAGCATGGTAGAGAAGAGAGAGTGCTAGATTTTAGTCAGATGATCTGTGTGCAAATCTCAGTTCTCTTATTTACTACCCATATGATCTTGGGTATGTCAGTTAACATGTTTGAGCCTATTTTCTCATCTGAAAATTAAGATATAGAGAAGAGTGGGTTAAATGGACTTCAAAGTCAATTCTAGCACTAATTATATGATCCTAAATCTGTAACAAATCCTCCTGAATCTTTGCCTTGTTGATAGTAGTTGTCATTCAAAATTGATTATTATATATTGTTCTTGTTACTGTTGTTAAAGGCACTTTGAGGGGCTCTATAAGCTCTATGAGCTGGGCCTGACAAGCTGGCCCTAGATCCTCAGGTGGTAGGAGAATCTAAGGCTAAGTGATGGAAAGGTTGCCTGTGTAATCACCAGGATGTGCTGGCAACCACCAGGACTTATGGATGTTTAGCTTAGCCAAGCCCTCACCCCTTTAACAGTGCCCAAGCCAAGTATCAAGTGAGGAGCTGTATGTATCATTCCATATCTCCTCTAGCTCCTTGGCTTGGGTTGGGTTTGATGATAAAGTTAGTCTCCTCCTCAAAACCGAGGTCCTGGGTGGCTCAGTCCATGGGCTTTTATAGAGGTGGCCCCAACTGTCTTCTGCCCTTGGTACATGCCCCCTGGGTGAATTCCAAGTTCTGTAACTGACAATTCTATCACTCAAGCTGTTCTCCATCTTTTCCAGAAGTTCCTTGTTACCAGTTCCTTCAACTGGTCTTTGTCTAAGACTTTCAAGATCCTGGTTACCCTTCTGTGGACTTAACAACACCCCACTTAAGATGTGAGAGCAGTAATAGCACACAATTCTACAAATATAACCCAATCAGCAAAGAAAAGAGTAAAGCCAGAGCCACCTATTCTTTCAAAAATATCTCTCTCCTATCGAAGGCTAATATCACATTATCCAGGTGGCTGTCTATAAAATAACACTTCTAAATTCAGTCCACGTGGACTCCAAATCTTTTTTTACTTCTTCATAAGTGGCTAAATAACTAAATAAATGTCTCTATCTGTTATTCATGAAGATCATTTTTATAATCCAGGCATTCTACTTATATATCATCTCTTTATTACATTTCATCCCAGTAGAATGTATCCTGTTTAAGAATGGGTACTTGTCCTCATTATCTAACATAGTCTTTAAACAGTTGTTTCTTAATAAATGTTTGATGAGCTAAGTTCCATCTATTTCATTCAGCCTGTCAAGATATTTTTGGATTCTAACTCTGCAATCCAGTGTATATTTTCCTCAATATTATGTCATCTGAAAATTTGATAAGTATGCCATCTGTGCTATTTGAGTTATGGTTAAAAACGTTGAATATCAACAAGGTCAAGGACAAATCTTCTGGGACTTTTCAAAGACCTTGATTTAAGTTGACATTGGTCTGTTAATGACTACACTTCAGGTCAGAGAATTAACACACCACTATAATTCTTTAGCCTGTACCAGTTCACTTTTACCTATACAACCTCTACTCATAATAATGACCCTTTTAGATAGCAAATATACCAACTTAACAAAAGGGTAATAAATAATAAAGTGAATGAATAAATAATAAACCAATACATGACACAATCCCAAAAATGATCTCATAATTTTCAGGGAAGAGGGCACAATTTATAGAAATCTGATAGTAAAACATTGGCTTGTGATAAGTAAGAACCAACCAGCTGATTTTTATGTCTTTGGTTTATTTAAGGAACATTTGAGGCAAGTGAAACTGCTTTTCCACTAATTGCTTATTTGTTGGTCTACATGACTATATATGGACAAATATACTTCTTTTTATTCAAATATAGAATTGATACATTCTTTTAACTTATAACACTTTAAAAGCTTTTAGAAAGTATTACCTTTAAATAATTGTTTCTTTAAAACCAGGGAACTGGAAAAAAACTATCTAATTGAATATCTATGCTTCATAGTCAGATTTCCAGAGGATACTGTGTTGTCCCATCAACATAATTTATAGTAATCAGTTCATCTTGACTCTCAGGGTATTAAAAAAGGGTAAATAATCCAGTTCTTATACAGCAAAATATCAGTACCTATCTTTTCATTTCCATTTCAAAAAGGAATGAACAGAAAACCCAACAGAGACCTCAGATAAAGAAGTGGAAGGAAATAAATGAGGAAACAAAACTATTACTCTTCTTAGATGATATGATGGTTTGCTTTGAAAATCTTAAGAGAATCAACTAAAAAACTAAATGAAATGAATAATTACTACAACCAAGTTGCAGAATATAAAATGTACACACATAAATCATTCCAGGTAAAAATGTGGTCATTTATGAGGATGGAGGCAGTGTGATTAAAAAGAATAAGACATATACAAGAGATGTTAGGAAGGTACAAGGGAACAAGATCTGGCATCATATTTTATATGAGGGATGAAAGAATGAGGAGTTAAGCATGATGTCTAGGTTCTAAGTTTTAGTGGCGTGGAGGAAAGCAATACATTGACAATGTTAGGAGGAATTTAAGAGGAAAATATTTAACCAGAGTTGATGGAAAGAAAGGATCTTTTTGCTGAGGAACAATGAAGTGAAGGGGAAGTTCTCAGAACACTGATTTGGAATTCTGAGAAGGATAACTACCATCTAGGAGTTGAGTTGGGACTTGTGGGAGAAAAGCATCTCCTAAACTCAGCTCTGGCCTCGTGTCACTTTTCTATTTGTTCCTGAGAGAAAACAGCTAGTTCCCAGATATCCATTTAATTACTGACTTGAATACACCACCTGAAGAAGTCTCAAGAAGGAAGTTCCAGCAATTGACCTGAACTGTTTAGTTTGCCTTGGTGGGCTGTGTAAAAGGGAAAGTCAGAGGAGAGGCATATTTGAAAGTAGGGGTTGAGAGATAATCAGTTGTTCAAGATATTTTGAGTTTGAGTTATCTACAAGACAAATAATTTAAGGTATTTAATAAATATGCAATTGATAATGTGAAATGGCCAGGAGAGATAGCAAGACTAGATATACAAATAAGAGAATCATTTATATAGAGATGATAAATTAATTCATAGGAGTTAACAAGATCACCAAATGACATAGCATAGGAGAGGAGGGAAGGGTCAAGGAACAGGGTCTTGAGGGATACTTATGGTATACACGAAATGACTAAGATCTATTTAAGGAGACAGGTTTTGTTTCTATAGTTTGACCACACACACACACACACACACACACACACACACACACACAGACATATATATATATATATATATATATATATATATATATATCTGCAATGATATATATCAGTTATTGAGAAGTAGGCTAATTTTCTACATATCTCAAATATAGGACTCATATAAAGACACTTGCTGCACATATTTTCTCTGTCTATAGATTTTTTCTTATTATAATTCAATTGATTTTGGTTCTGCAAAAACTTTTTAATTTCTTGTTATCAAAATCATTCTTTTTTTCCCTTCTATCACCTTCTTCTTTCCTTAAGAACCTTTCCTCTAGTAATAGTTATAAAAGATATCAACTTTGTTTTTATTTTTTCATTATAGGCAGAGTGAATTATAGCAACCATTCTGATCTTTTTGTGGCATCTATATAACTCATTCTGTTCTTTATCCAATTTCTATCAAATTGCTTTTCCTTTCTCTCAATACTACTGAAGCTTAAACTAATAAGAGAGGGAAAGAAAAAGAGACAGAGAAACACACACCAAGAGACAGACAGACACAGACAGACACAGTGACAGAGAAAGAGACAGGGACAAACAGAAACCTGAAGTGTCCCATTTAACAATTCTTAGCGAGTGATATCATGAGTACTAAAACAATACTTTATAGAGAGCCAGCTCTTTATATTTTGGGGGGTCCTGAGTGGCATTTTGTGGCATTGGATTGTTAAGAAAGGAAAAAGAAAATGAGAACAACCAGACTAGTGGTTAGCCCATGTTGATCTAAATGCTATGGGCTTTGGAGTTTATTATATACTGGTTTCAAACAAAGAACACAAAGAAAGAGTCACAGCTGTGAAGGGGTTACAAATCATACACAAACCCATTAAAGTCTAAAAGGTAGAGAGATGGGTACAAGGGCAAGGGCCAAATTCCAAACACTAATTAGTAGGGGTTAATTCTGGGAGCAGAAATATATTTCATAGAGATGTTTACTAATTGCATTCTGCCTTGATTTACAGAATTTGGACCTGGTCAGATAAGGTCCGGCTCCAGCTTATCTAAGTAATATTTTTTAGGGTGCAAGCTTCTTAATTATCAAAGAGAGAAATTGTTAACTCAGTTGCTGCTGGTCTGCTAAGGACTCAAAGCTTTTCAATAAGTCTATAATGTTTTTCCAATAAGAAAAGGTATGGATCATAAAAGGTGTCAAAAGAGGGGTCTCAGATTTTTATCTATTCTCTTATTGGCTTCCCACAATACTTCAAAAAAACCTTGTTTTTCCATTAGGGATATAAAATTTTTACTTAGTAAGTGATAAAAACCTAATTGGAATTCTATATTTACTGTTCAGTAATCTATTAAAACTTAAAGCTATGCTAGACCTCTGGAACATGCTGTATTAACTGTTTTTCTGAGCCCTGACTTTTCTCAAACATATCCCTTTATTTAAAATAGACTTTGCCCCAGTTCTTTTTTTCCCTTTCAAATTGTCTCTGTCCTTGAAGACCTATCTCAAAAATTGTTCTTCTGTACCTCTTTCCAGATCTTTGTTCTCCATCCAAAAGCCTCAGTCATCTTTCCCCCTGAAATCTCACAGCATATGATTATTTTGCCGCCCTTCCACAATTAATATTTTATCATTTATCTATGTCCATGACGTTCTTCTTAACATCCCTCCCCAGAGAATTTAGCATGAGAACTTGAACAAAAATATATCTTTGTCTACTGAATGTCCCACCATTATCAGAGCCACCCAGGATTGAAATCCAAGTGTGGATTAAAGGGAGACATGATAGACATCTCTAGCCTCTTCTCACCTTTCTCAAAGAATAACTTTGATTTCTCTCAGTGGGGGAAGTAGGAGATTGGAGTCAGAACTCCAGTCATTCTGCTGTGCTCAGAGAGAGGGAAGTATCAGGCTAGAATTATTTCTGTCATCTCCTTTAAATAGCATTAGTATAGGACATAAACTTTTAAGTTCAACTCAATTTATGATCACCAAAGGAGGACCTAGCTTAATAATCAAAGCTTGACCCCATTTCCTACCAAATAATAGTTCCACAATAAACACACATACTAAGTAGCAAAGAAAACCATAAACTCAAGTCAATAGTAAAACAGAAATCAAGGAAAATATACACAGGACAAAAGAACATGAAAAGACTCTTCCACTGGGAGTGAGGTAACTCAGCTCAACCAAGAGGGAGCTGTATCTCAATCAAGGGTAAGTTCCCAAGGTGCTAGGGAAGCAAACTTATGATACAGACATGATAGAGATTTACAGCTCCTAGATTCTGCCTAGAGTCCTATTGTCCCTCTAGCAACCTGAATTGAGATTGTGATTGTCCATCTTCTTGCAAAGCTAGAAGCCAGAAGTCCTTGGATTCTGAAAAGAATTGAAGAAACTGTAACCCTACTTTCTCCCACTCTAAAATAATCACTCTTTGCTAAGATGCAAGGATTTATTTCCAACAATGAGTACAAAATCCAATACCAATGACTTTGGGACTTAAGTTACCTATAAAATCCTCAATTTGCCATTCAAAATCCTGTCATAACCTAATCTTCTCAATGTTTATAATCTTATAAATTGCACCCATCATATAATCTGTGATCCTAGGATACTGGCCTCCTTGATGTATCTTGAATAAAATACTCCATCTTCTGTCTCAGAATGTTTTCAGTAGATGTCTTCTGGAATTCTCTCCCTTTTGATCTGCCTACTGGCTTACCTGGCTTCCTTCAATCCTGATCTAAAATCCAACCTTCTACAAGAAACTTTTCTGAATCTTTTAAATCTCATGTATTTTCTTTCTTGATCATTTCAAATATATCCTATATGTAGTTTCCTTGTGTAATATTTGTTTGCATGTTTTCTCCTTTATTATAGTGTGAGGTCCTGGACAGCAATTGTTTTCTTTTCCCCTTTCTATTTATCCTCAGAACTTAGTACAGTATGTGACACATAGAAGGTACTTCATAAATGTTTAGTGACTAAGTTCTAGATCTAACACATTCACTGTTACCATCTAATATAATATAATATCTAATATAATTATGGACATGTGTACATATATTTTAATGTATGCTAGGCTAGATCTGTCCATATATTATATATATATATGTCATCTATATATAGTTATTAAAGATGTATATATACCATAATGTTATAATAAAATACACACAATTATATATTTAATATATTAGGCCAAGTAAAGCCAATTTAACAAGTCAGCAATCACTAATTAGACATTTTTTATATGTCAGACACTTTGTTAAGTTTTGACAATGGAAAGATAAATAGAAAGACTTTCCCTACCTATCAGAGGATAATGGAGGATAACCTCATCAAATAGAAACAGGAAAATTTAGGAGTAAAGAAGTAACTCCTGGGGTCCTCATGGAAAAGGCACTTAGGAGTGGAGCTTGGAGGAAAATAAAGTCAACATAGATGGGCTGGACCCTTTCTCTAATTGACATAACTGTTCAGTCAGTGGAAAAGGCCAAAGAGTGAAAGGGAATGTTCAGCGTGAGAAGGTGGATACATCAAATGGATTGTTCAGGATGAGAAGAATGCTAGGGAAAGATCAATAAAGAGGTCTGGAAGTAAGATTGGTTCCCAGAGAGGACCAAAGAAGTAATCTAGTGTTCCTGAGTTTCTTCCAAGAGGCAAAACATTATTTCATATTTTGATATAACCATTTTGGTATCATCTTCAATGAAATGAAACAATCAAGTGAAACTTTCTCATCTTTAGGGGATTATCTTTAACTTGACTTCTGTACCAGGCTTATTAATAACATCTTATTTTGTGCCTTACCGTATATTTATGAATAGTTCTTTGAACAATATTAGTTCTTTCATTATATATTTCAAAGAATCTTGAATTATTTTTTTCATATTTTGGAAAGGCATCATATTGGAAGAGAGCTTTAAAAACAATGTATTGCTTTATTAAATAAAATGTTTTAATAATAATAATTATTATTATTATAATTCACACTGAGATTTCACTCTAACATATGAGGATGAAGATGTGCTTTGCCAAGGAAAAGTGTTTGTGAATGCCTAATTGTTCCATACTAATATTCTTATTGAGGATTATGAAAATATACATAATGATCATAAATATTTTTACTGTTAAAGAAGATAGCTGTTTCAGGTATCATCAGATATTATATTCCCCCCCCAAGATTTTAGAAGAGAAATTTCATTTAGTTATCAGTTAATCTCATAGTGTTTCCATAATTCTGATCAAACCAGTATAGATCTCCTCTATGTACAATCGTTTGAATCTATCTGATTGCTTTCCAGACTCTACTAATATATCTGGGAATATAATTAAAGAATTGAAGTATAATGCCTTTATTATTCATCATGGCAGGAAAAAAAAAGAAAACTTCTTATAAAGATCTCCCAGTCCCCAAGATTCCTATGGTGACCAGATCTCATCCTCTCTCTGTAGAGCAACAGGATAAAAATGACATCTCTCAGGGTGCTATTCAATTTCACCCCAGAAATTTGTTCATGGGACTATAAATGTAAGAATGAATATATCAATAATTAATTGAATGTTAATTAATAACTTAAAGGAATGATTAGATAAATAGATAAACAAAATGAATGGACAAGTTAATAGATGAACAAATAATGAGTGGATGCATAAATGAATGAAAGTGTTAATGAATGCATAGATGAAGGAATGAGTAAGTAACTGAATGGGCAAATGAAGGAAGGGCTGATTGAAGAAATGGATGAATGGAGTGAATAAATTAGATCAGTGATGAGTAAATAAATGTGTGACTGATGTTTGAATAAAGAAGTGGATAAGTGATTGATTTATTGAATAAACAACTAGTGAATAGGTAGGAAAACAAATGAGTGAATGAATAAGGTAAAAAAATCAATAAACATGAGTGACCAAATGTTGTTGTTGTTGCTGTTGTTGTTGTTGATTATTCATACTCAAAGAGGACAAATGACATCATGATGTTGGCATCAGGGCACATTGTGTTTGACTATAACTGCTCAGGCCAATAAGAACGTAGAAAGCTCAACCATATGTCAGACACAAATAGTCCATTTAACTATTTTGGACAAAGAAGTCACTAGATTTATATATCATATCTTCCCTTTTTCCTGCTATTTTGTTTATGGAGAGAAGCATATTCTTTGACATGGGCACCCCATGTTCAACAGTCTTGAGTCAGCATCTCCCATGGCTCACAATTGATACTAAGGTTCTATTTAAACTATTTTTTGGGGAAGGCTCAAGATGGTGGCTTAGGATCAGCAAAAGCTGAAACCTCTCTGAATATACTTCTAAACCAATCTTTAAAAAGCACTTCAAAAAAGAGAGAAATCCAAACCCAACAACAAGATGGGGCCATGGGACTCTTCTGCTGATCACAACTTGAAAGGTAGGAAGAGAGAGTAAATTTTCACAGAGACCAGAAATAATACTGGGTTAGCTGAAACTACCCCCTATTACCTACCATGCTGAGACATACAAATAGATGCGGGCTGACTGAGGGATCCTTGGTCAGTGCTGGTAATCTTAAGAGATCACCTCAAATCTACCATGAGAGTTCAAGGGCTCTGGTGGAAGGTAGCTAGGAAGATCTTGTGGGGGTGCCATCTGGTTGGGCAAACTTGGCCTCCATGGTGGCTGGCTGCTCAGAAGATTTGGACTCAGGAAGGATTATCTCAGCAAGTCTGCTCAACCAGAATAATCTAGCATACTAGCAGAAGACAGAGAAGACTTTGAAGATTCCCTTTAGGGCAGAGAGTTCAAGAATCCATGTCCTATAAACAAACAGAGGAACACGTTTACCATCTACAGAAGGGGAAAATGAGTAAACAACAGAGGAAAAAGAAGGAATTAATGATTGAAAACTTCTATGGGGATAAAAAACAAAGAACAGACACAACAGAGAATGATGAGATCCAAGGAACTTCAAGCAAAACCTCAAAAATATCCAGGGAATTGGACTCAGGTTCTGGATGAGCTCAAAAAAAAAGATTTCAAAAATCCAATCAGACAGATTGAAGAAAGTAGGAAAAAGAAAATTATAGATTAAAAAGCAAAATATGTCATCTGGAAATGGAGGCACAAGAATTATTAAAACAATAAAATAGTTTCTTAAAAGTCATAATTAACTGATTGGAAAATAAGGCAAGAAAGTTAAAGGTTGAAAAGAATGGCTTAAAAGAAAGAATGAACAAAAAAATCAAAGGAGGATCAAAAGGTCAGGAAAGAAATTCAGTCTTTAAACATTAGAATTGGACAATTAGAAGATAATGACTACTCAGAACATGAAGAAACAATAACACAAAACCAAAAGAGTGAAAAAATAGAAGAAAACATGAAATACCTCATTGAAAAATAACTGACCTGGAAAATAGATCCAGTAGAGACAATTTAAGAATAATTACTGGATTACCCAAAAGTCATGACCCCCAATATCCCCCCCAAAAAAGCCTAGATATCATACTATGGTAAATTATCTAAGAAAACTGCCTTGATATTCTTGAACAAGATGGTAAAGTAGTGATTGAAAGAACCCACATACCATGTCCTGAATTAATTCCCCAAATGACAACTCTCAGCAACATTATTACCATGTTCAACAGCTCCCATGCCAGGGAGAAAATATTATAAGCATATAGGAAGAAATAATTCAGATATTGTGGAGCCCCAGTCAGGATCTCACAGAATCTGACAGCCTCCACACTGAAGTACCTGAATGCTTGGAATATAATATTTTGGAATACAAGGGATCTAGGTTTACAAGAAAGAATCAATTACTCAGCAAAATGGATTATATTCCTTCAGGGAAAAGTATGGCCATTTAATAAAATAGAAGATTTCCAAGAATTCCTAACAGAAAAATTGAGGCCAAAACACAAAATGCAAGAAAGGCATAAAATAGTAAATAAGAAAGAGGAAAAAAATCAAGGGCTTCAGTAAGGTCAAATGGCTTTTATTCTTATATGGAAAGATGATAACTGTAACACTTAAAAATAGCTTTATTACATCAAAGTAGTGATAGTAAAGAGAGAGAGTTGTTTAGTTGTTTAGCTAAATAATCTAATTGCCATTCTGATGGATTGAAGCTCACCTCTAACACGTGTCCTTTCAGGTTCCAGGCTCTAGCTAGAAAAGCATGAGAGCAAGAGAGAGGAGTTATGGTTTCTCCTTATAAGTGTTTGTTTTCTACTCACTAGATCTCCCACTTGAAATCATATCTCAAGAACCAATCATAATACCTTAATTAGCCTGGTACCACATAGGGGGATAGTACCTATGAGATCAGTTTCCAATCTCCTTGGTTTCAACTACCTTTCTTTGAGGGTTTGTCTATACCTATACATCTTAGTGGTAAATGATCTCTAGATCACTGGTTGAAGATGTAAAAACAAAGTGACAAATTTCCTTCCCACTGAAGACAACACTAAGAGAAATAGGAAAAGAGAAGTAAAATGGAGTAAAATATATAACATAAAGAAGTACAGGAAGGTTGTGGAGAGGAGAAGGTAAATAGGAAGAGGTTTGTTGAAAGCTATCCAACCTTTCCAGGAAATCTGATAAAGACAGATTAGGTGATAAAGAAAGATGAGGAGACTCTGGATTTCTGTCAGCTCATGGTTCCAGCTCACAAGTGGCATTGAGTCACAAGTTTAATATATTCAGAATTCAAACCCCATTTCACACAAAGGCAAAAAGAAACTTTGCAGTTGTGCAGAAAATATAAATTATGTCATATCAAAAGAGTGTCAGTGACTTCAAGGTAGGGATAGTCTGGAATAGAACAAGGCCAAGGATGAATCCCAGCTGCCTTATTATCAGAAAGCTAAATGAGGTTTTGTCTAATTTTTATCATGGCTGTCTGGAAATAGTTTCAAAGGCCATATGGCTTAAACCTCTAAATTTCTATCTTAAAGAGAAACTGTTAACCTCTTAACTGCTGATTTGTGAAGGACTTAAAGTTTTCCAATGAGACTATAATTCTTTTCCAATAAGAAAAGATGTGGATCATTAAAGGGGTCAAAAGAGGAGTCAAGATTTTTATCTTAGATAGCCCATCCTGTCTGGCTGTGAGTAGCAAAGTAGCTTTTGATGGGGTCTAGACAAAAATATCTATTTGAGACTCTGTTTCTCTAATTGGCCTCCCACAGAG
>NC_058130.1:691177416-691202171 GCF_016433145.1 Gracilinanus agilis | reverse complement strand
AGAGAGAGAGAGAGAGAGAGAGAGAGAGAGAGAGAGAGAGAGAGAGAATCCTAGAAAATCAACCAAAAAGCTAATAGATATAATTAATAACTTTAGCAAATTTGCAGTTTACAAAATAAATCCACATAAATTATTAGTACTTCTATATATTTCCAAAAAAAATCAGCAGCAAGAGTTAGAAAGATAAATTCCATTTAAAATCAATAGACAATATAAAATATTTGGCGATCCATTTGCCAAGACAAACTCAGAAATTATATAAACACAACTGCAAAACACATTTCACACAAATAAAACAAGATCTAAACAAGTGGGAAAAACATAAATTGTTCATGATTAGGCTGAGCTAATATAATAAAAATTACAAACATACCTAAATTAATTTACTTATTCAGTGCCATACCTATCAAGCTACCAAAAATCTTTTTTATAGAATTGGAAAAAAAAAACTAAAATAAAGTTCATCTGGAAGAACAAAAGATCAAGAATATCAAGGGAACTAATGAAAAAAATGTGAAGGATGGTGGCCTAACTGTACAAAATCTTTAGATCTCTACTATAAAGTAGTGATCATCAAAAAACAATATGAAATTGGCTAAGAAGTAGAGGGGTGAATCAATGAAATAGACTTTGAGTAAGTGAACTTAACAAGTTAGTGTTCAATAAACCCAAAGATCCTAGTTTTGAGGGCAAGAATCCACTATTTGACAAAAATTCCTGGGAAAATTGGAAAACAGTATCTTAAAAATTAGGTTTAGATCAACATCTTATACTGTATACTAAGATAAATTCTAAATGGGTAAATGACTTAAATATAAAGTGGGAAATTATAAATACATTAGATGAACATAGAATAGCATACCTGTCAAATCTATGGGAAATAAAAGAATTTAAGACCAAGTAAGAACCAGAGAATATTACAGGATGTAAAATGAATAATTTTGATTTTATTAATTTAAAAAGTTTTTGTACAAACAAAACCAGTACTACAAAAATTAGAAGGTAAGCAACAAACTGGGAAAAATTTTTATAATGAAAATCTCTAAGGAAGGTCTAATTTCTAAAATATACAAAGAAATAAGTCAAATTTATAAGAAATCAAATCATTCCCCAATTGACAAATGGTCAAGGGATATGAGAGGTTTTCAGATGAATAAATCCAAAGTGTAAATAATCATATGAAAAAATATTCTAAATTCCTTAAATTAGAGAAATTTGGATCAAAACAACTCTGAGGTACCACCTTACACCTAACAGAGTGGCCAATATGACAAAAAAGGAAAATAATAAATGTTAGAGGGGATGAGACAAAGTTAGGACACTAATGCATTGCTGAGAGAATTGTGAATTGATACAACCAGTCTGGAGAGCAGTTTCAAATCATGCCCAAAGGGCTTTAAAAGAATGTATGACCTTTGATCCAGCAATTTGTGGTAGCAAAAAATTGGAAAATGAGGATATGTTCTTTGACTGGGGAATGACTAAGAAAATTGTGGTATATGATGGTGAAGGAATACTATTGTGTTATAAGGAATGATGAATTGACAGATTTTTATAAGAACTGGAAAGCCCTACATCAGTGATTCCCAAAGTGGGTGCTATCATCCCCTGCTGGGTGCTGCAGTGATGCAGTGGGGCGGTGATGGCCACAGGTGCATTTATCTTTCCTATTAATTGCTATTAAAATTTAAAAAAAATTAATTTCCAGGGGACTAAGTAATATTTTTTCTGGAAAGGGGATGGTGGGTCAAAAATGTTTGGGAACCACTGGACTAGATAAACATTTCTGATCTAACAGAATAGAGCTTTACACATTTTTTCATTCAAGGCAAACATTCTTTAATTTGAAAACTGTTTTTACCTGTTCTGTTTCCAAACTATTAGAAACTAGTTTGTCTCTGTTGTTTTATCCCCAATTTGGCTACATATTTCAAAATTATCTCTAACTCTTAAGACTTTGGTTAAGTGATATTTTTGGAAGTAGGAGGAAGGTTGGGATATGAGGGCAAAAGATGAGGAAATCCTTGCCTCATTTAGGGAAGTGATCTCTTGTCACTAGTAACATGAATCCCCTCTTCTGCTTGTATTTTGCCCTACACTCTCATGTAGTTTCCATAAGGGTTCCAGAATGAGAGAGGCAGGTAAACTTTGGAATATAATATTCATATTTGGGTGCTATGTTTTAAAAGGGTCTTTAAAGAACCTTACACATGCCCAGAAGAATATGAAAAATATGTTATGCCTTTTGGATAAAGTCTCTAAGGAGTTAGTCTGAAGAAGACTTAAATGTGTCATGTTTGAAATTTGAGGTTTTCCTGGGGAAGAAAGATTAGAATTGTTCTTCTTGACTTAAGTGATAATAGTAACAGAAGTTGGTTATTTTAGTAAAGGAGATTATACTCTATGTAAGGGGAAAAGAAAGTCATGAAAACAATAGCAAGAACAAAGAAACTTCCTAACAATCAAAGTTCTAAAAGGAAGGAAACTGATGAAAGAGGTAAATATTTTTCTGAAAGGTAAGTCTTCATATGAAATCTGTATTATTACCTGTAGGGGATATATTAGAAGACCTTTCAATTAAAATATATTCATTCAATTCTGATATTTTGTGAATTCATTTCCCTTCTTAAAGAGCACATTTCTTTTTTCTATAATTCTTTGTGTAGGCTTTCTCTATAAATTTTGTACTTAGTTCTCTACCAATGTGTATGAATACTTGATATACTGATCCAGAAAATGTGTTTTTCCTTCCTTCCTTCCTTCCTTCCTTCCTTCCTTCCTTCCTTCTTTCCTTCCTTCCTTCTTTCCTTCCTTCCTCGTTCCCTCTTTTCCTTCTTGCTTGCCTTCTGCCTTTCTTCCCTCCATTCAGAGAAACAAACCATTTTATTATAATGTAGCTTACTGTAAATGAAAACAGCTAAAGACAATATTTATTTAGTGTTTTAAAGTTTGTAAAGCACTTTTCATATAGTATCTTATTTTATATTCATAACAACTCATGAGGAACATGCAATTATTATGCTTATTTTATAGATAAGAAAACTGAGGCAAACAGATGAAGTGACTTTCTCAGAGTTCACAATTAACATCAATGAGCTGGAGAATTTGAATGCTATAAGGAGGAAAATTATAAGTAAACTGGGTGAACAAAGAATAGTACACCTGTCAAGTCTATGAGAAAGTAAAGAATCTAAGATCAAACAAGAGACAGAGAACATTATAAGATGTAAAATGAATAATTTTAATCTATTAAATTTAAAAGATTTTGTACAAACGAAACAAATGCAACCAAAATTAGAAGAGGAGTAAAAAACTGGGAAGAAGATTTTAAAATAAAAATCTCTGACAAAGATCTAATTTCTCAAATTTATAAGGAGTTAAGTAAAATGTACAAGAAATAAAGCCATTCCTCATTTTTCAAGGGACATGAAACAGTATTCAGATGAAGATCATCAAAACTATCATACATACAAAGTGTGCCAAATACCTCCTGATTTTTAATTTTTTTTAATTTTGCATATTTTTCTATGGTTACATGATTCATGATTCCCCCCTGCTTCTGCTTTTTCCTCCCCCCTCCCAAAGCTGACAAGCAGTTCTACTGCGGTATTCATGAATCATTGTTCAAAACCCATTTCCATGTTATTCATATTTTCAGTAGAGTGATCCTTTAACAGCAAAACCCAAATCATATCCCTATCAATTTACGTTATTGATCACGTTTTTCTTTTCCCACAGTTCTTTCTCTGGATATGGATAACGTTCTTTCTCATAAGTTCCTTTGGATTGTCCTGGGTCATTGCACTGCTCCTAGTAAAAAAGTCTATTACATTCGATTGTGCCATAATGTATCAGTCTAAGTGTACAATGTTCTCCTGGTTCTGCTCCTTTCACTCTGCATCAGTTCTTGGAGGTCTTTCTGGTTGACATGGAATTCCTCCAGTCCATTATTCCTTTTAGCACAATAATATTCTATCACCCTCATATACCACAATTTATTCAGCCATTCCCCAATCAGTGGACACCCCCTCATTTTCCAATTATTTTGCCACCATGAAGAACATGGGTATAAATATTTTTGTACAAATCTTTTTCATTATTATCTCTTTTGGGTACAAACCCAACAGTGGTATGGCTGGCTCAAAGGGAAGGCATTCTTTTAAGCCTTTTGGGCATAGTTCCAAATTACCCTCCAGAATGATTGGACCAATTCACAACTCCACCAGCAGTACATTAGTTTCCCAATTTTGCCACATAACCTCCAACATTTATCATTTTCCTTTCTTGTCACATGGTAGGTGTGAGGTGATACCTCAGAGTTATTTTGATTTACATTTCTATAATCAGAAGAGACTTATATATGCAAATTGAAACAACTCTGAGGTAACAAATTACACGTATTAGATTGGCCAATATAGCGGCAAAGGAAAGTGATAAATATTGGAGGGGATGTGGCAAAATTGAGACACTAATGCACTGCTGGTGGAGTTGTGAATTGGTCCAACCATTCTGAAGGGCAATATGTCATTATGCCCAAAGGGCTTAAAAGAATGCCTGACCTTTAACCCAGCATTATCACTTCTAGGTTTGTACCCCAAAGAGATAATAAAAAAGGACTGAACATAAATATTAATTGTCTTGCTATTTGTGGTGGCAAAAAATTGGAAAATGAGGGGATGTCCCTTGATTGCAGAATGGCTAAACAAATTGTGGTATATGATGGTGATGGAATACTATTGTGCTATAAGAAATGATGAACTATTTGATTTCTATATGAACTGGAAAGACCTCCATGAACTGATATGGAGTAAAATGAGGAGAACTAAGAGAACATTATACACAGAAACTAAAACATTGTGAGATTATCAAAAGTAATCAACTTTGCTACTAACGGCAATGAAATGATCCAGGAAAAGCCTTAGGGACTAATGAGAAAGAATGCTATCCACATTGTTATAAGGAAATAAGGAAAGAGCAGGAGCAGGAGCTGCTGAAAAGGTAGAAGCAGGAAGATTCCAGAATTCTGGGAAGTGACAGAGCTTCTTCTGGCAACAGTTGAAAGCTGGAGAGATTGAGGGTGTCTGAACTTGTTGGGTGGACCTTGTGAGTTTGACTATTTCTCCCTCTATTATGGCTGTCCTTCTGATCCAACTACTTGTTCCTGTGTATGTATCCTTGTTGCTATTATTCCAACAGATCTTTATAATGAGTTTTTTTTTTGTGTGTGTTTTTTTTTAACCCTTGTACTTCGGTGTATTGTCTCATAGGTGGAAGATTGGTAAGGGTGGGCAATGGGGGTCAAGTGACTTGCCCAGGGTCACACAGCTGGGAAGTGGCTGAGGCCGGGTTTGAACCTAGGACCTCCTGTCTCTAGGCCTGGCTCTCAATCCACTGAGCTACCCAGCTGCCCCTTCCAACAGATCTTTAAAAGACACTTAAAACCATCTTTCAGTGAGACCATTTCCCTTTAGTTATGTTCACGCTTACCTTCCAATCTTACCAACTCTATTTACCATCTAAGGGGGAAAACTTGGTTAGTGAAGGGTATTTATTGTAGGAACAGGGACTTTCAGGTAGATAGGTTATTGATAGTGCAAATACCAACTGTCAGAATATAACAACTAGATTTGGTGGGCAGATTTGTTTATATTCTTTAGTTAGATCATCCAAATCCCCTTCCCTTCCTTCCCTTACCTTAAATAAACCCAATTTAATATCATTTGGGTATCCAGTAAGCTTTATCCTGTAGGCCTTCTGAAACCCTGAAATCCTTCTGATTACTGGTCCTAAGAAACATTCCTTGTGTACATAAAATCCCAATACCACCCTAATGTCATTTAGATAATTCAACCTCCAGACAAAGAACTGTGAGAGTAGAAATGCAGAAGAAAAGTATTGTGTGTTTGGAATTCAGGGACGTGCCATTTAAAAGTATCGTACAAACTTCCTGTGGACATGTGGGGAACTTTGAGACTACATTCCCCGTGATCTAATGGGTTTCCCGTTAATGCCAGACAATGGGAACAAATGTACAGCGCCGCTTAAATTCAGAGGGTGGACTTGAGATGGCCTCTTTGTTACCTGAGTGGGCTGGTTGGCATATGAGAGAGACAGGATGGGCACTGGCGGTAATTTTTAAAGATAGTCAGGCATGGTCATATATATTTTACCAACATTGCCATGGCAATTAAAATATTAATTTCTCTTATAATATCAGCCTTTATCATTTTTAATCATTACAGTATATAATTCATTACTTGTTTACATGGGTATATGATTTGGGGTTTTGGTTTTAAAAGATTACTGTTACAAAAATGAATAATATGGAAAAGGTATCAAGTGATAACATATGTAAAACCCAGTGCAATTGCTCGTCAGCTCTTGGAGGGGATTGGGAAGAGAAGAGGGAGAGAAAAATGAATCATGTAACCATGGAAAATAAAAATTAAAAATATAAATTTGAATGCTAGTCCTCTTTAATTTCCAGCCTTTTCTCCAATTAATACCCTAACTTCTATAACACTAAAAGAATAAAAAAACATTTTGAGCTTAAAGTGTGAAGACACAGCCTTATAAATCTTATAAGATGAACTTTAGAGGACTGACTGACCGCATTGAAAACAAACTTTACAGTGTTAACTTAGTTCTTGTTCTTATTTCCCCAAATAACTTATGTATAGAAGAAAATTATAAAATTATGCTAAAACCACTATAATTAGTAAGCAATTAATTGTCTGATAAAAATTTTAAATATGAAATTTATACAATAAGAACTTCCCTTAAACACTCATAAGAATGAATGGGTTCATGACACAAATAAGAGACTCTGACTCTGGATTCAGAAACACCTGAATTCAAATCGTTTCTCAGCACATACTGGTCTTTGTGGACAAAATGCTGATTTACACTAGTAGAGGCAATGTGTTTTTGTTTTTGTTTTTGTTTTTGAGTACTCTAAACAAAAACAAAAACAAAAAACCACAGCTCTTTTTTATAGCCCCATTCAAAATATAAGCAGCAGTCAAATTGGAAGTATAAAAGATATTTCATTATGAGGTCATTAAATTTATAGGAAAGAATTTCAGAAATGTAAATAATTGTATTCAGTCGCAAAGTTGAAGTGAGTATAAAAACATTTTCAAAGTTTTAGAACATCATTTCAAGGACATGAACTTATGCTGAAATGAAATGTACCCTTCCGTAACTGAAAAAATAATAAATGCTCTCTTCTTTTTGACTTGATTTATAATTATAAGGAGGATGGAAAGAACTGATTTATAGATGACAAAGATGGAAAATTGTTTTTTGGTAGTATCAAGAAAATCAGCAAGAAATATCATCAGTCTTTTGAGAACTCCCATTATAGGATTCAGTATTAGTATTCTCATTAACAAAACAGAAAATTAAAGAAGGGTCTATATGTCAAATCATTTAGATTCTGCCTCATATCACCAGGTTTTTCCATTCCAAGGAGAAAAAGCATTTGGATGGAGGGATAGTGAAGGGAAATCTCATTCTCAAATATTTCTCTTGCCTTTCCCTTAGCATTTATATCTTGAGAAAGTCATTGAAAATATGGAAAGAGATTATTACTCGCTATTCCAAAGTTTTATTGTTTTGTCTTTTTCTAAGGCAGCTGATGCAATGAATTTTAGTTTAGGGTTACAAGCTACTGAGATCACTATATCTGTGTGACCCTGCAACTTCTGCACAATCTCTTCTGTCTCAAGATTCCAAATGTAAACCAGTTTGTCTTCTGACGCTGACATAATTAATTTTGGTTCAGTCTCTGAAAAATCAGCAAAAATACAGTATTTTTCATTTTTATGGCCAGTATATTTCTTCAGACACCTTTGTTTTTTCAAGTCCCATAATTTAAGTGTGTTGTCCATTGTGGCAATAAGAATGTGTTCTCCATTTGGAGAAAATTTCACAAAAGAAACTGGAGGGCAGTTTTCAGACATAAATGTTTTAATATATTGACATGACACTGTATCCCAGATTCGGCAAAGACCATCATAACTGCCTGACACCAAGAGGGATCCATTCTGATTAGTATGAACAGCTGTAACTGGGGCTGAATGAGTAGACAGACACCTGAGGCACCCACCTGTTTTAACATTCCATATCCTTACGTTCTCATCAAAAGAGCCTGAGTAGATGATATCAGACTGGGGACTGAAGTTACAGCAAAAGACAAAATCAGTGTGTCCCGTCAGTGTGGTAGTGCATTTCCCTGTAGAAAAGTTCCATACTTTTAGAGTTTTATCATCGGAGGCAGACACAAGAAGTTCAGAATCTGATGACCAAGCAATATCCGATATTCCCAGGTGGTGATCAGTTAGTGTTTTCACATATTTTCCATTATAAACTTCCCAGATTTTTATTTGTTTGTCATCAGAAGAACTTGCTAACCATTCTCCCTTGGGATTAAATTTGACTGCAGATATTGCTTTTGTGTGTCCATCTAGAGTGAATTTTAACTCGTAATTGTCTTTTTTTGACTTAAGCTTCTCCTCATTGGCAGCTAGTGAATTTTCGAGTCCTATCTGTACTTTCTTCTCTATTTTTGCCATGGTTCTGAAAGTCACCTCTACTCACCAGGGATATGACTAAAGTCTCTGCTGCTTATAAGGAATGCAACAGCCCCTGCAGAGCAACCATGATCAAGCAGTGGAGGGGGCCATGGAGACCACAGCTACTCATCCTCCCCTTTTCCTTGACTTTCTCAGAACTAATGCCTTCATTGGATATTCATTATCTGTTGCTGGCTTCTGGCCCCCATTGTGACAACATCATAAAGAATCCAGCAGGCAGAGGTATTGTCAGAATCTTACCAGGCAGAGAAGCCAGAATGGTGAGATCAGCAGGTGTGTTCTGCTGTTTTGAAGCACTGAGTAGCCATGGAAAGTGCACAAGTCTTGGAAGCAGGGAATTTGGGTCTCTCTCCTGATTTTTACTCACCTCTGTGACCTTGGGAAAGTCATTGCCTTTCATGGGAACTTAGTTTCCTCATTTGTAACAAGAGAGGACTGAAAGATCTCTAAAATTTGTATCAGTCTTAAATTGCATGAGGCAATGATGTAGTTTCAGGAAGAGTAAAGAAATCTGAAATTGGATTCTTGCCAGTTATGTGAAGCAACTTTTGATTTCTCTGAAAGTCAGTTTTGTCATTGACAAAGTGAAGATAATAAGTGTCTTTGGACCACAAAATTGTTTTGAGGAAAAAGGTTAGTAAATGCTAAAGTACTATAGAAATGTTTGTTTTTAATTATTGTTATTGATCTTCAAGAACTTGCCATTATTAGAGAATGGTGTTAAAATCCTTGGATGCATGGGAGTCAAGAGAATTGCATTCTTCTCCTGGCTCTGCCACTCACTGTCACCTTCAGTATTTCTCTGGCACTCAATTTCTACATTTGACAAACAAGAAAATAGATTTATATGATTTATAAGGCCTTTACCAGCTCTAACATTCTAGGCTTGTAACTGTCCCACAAATAAACTATGAACCTTTTGGATAATTTACTCATTTTTATTCTTGAATTACAGATAGACACTCACACATCAAATAGTTCTGGCAACAATTTTGGCAAATGCTACAAGATGGTAGTGTCATTCATTCCACCAAATCTTTCTCTTTCTATGAAGGATTTTATGTTTTGGCAGCATGGATTAGAAAGGGTAACTGATTCAAGGAAAGTGAAGATAGTCGTGCCAGTCAGCTAAAACAGGTTACAAAGAAGTGAATGCTAAATATTCAGAGGGGATCTACACACTGGAAAAAGAGATTAATTCTTCAAAGTAAGAATTGGTTTGCTGTTTGCTTTTGGATTACCTATATCTTAAAAAGGATAAATATGTTAATCATGTGGACTAAAGTGTAAAAATATGTAATGCCTATGTGTGTGTGTATATATATATATACATATATATATACATATAATACTTGTGTATTTATAATAGATATATGAGCAGCTAGACAGAAGTGGGTAGAGTTCTGGGCCTGAAGTAAGAATGATTCATCTTTGTGAATTTAAATCTGACCTTAGATACTTATTATCTATATGACTTTGGGCAAATCACTTAATCCTTTTTGTCACTTGGATTTCTCATTTACAAAATGAGCTGGTGAAGGAAATGGCAAAATATTTAATTATCTTTACTGAGAAAACCCCAAATGGAGTAATAAATAGTTTGACACAACTGAAATGAATGAATGATAAAAACAACACACACACACACACACACACACAGGTATAGATATAGATGTGAAGATACACCTACATGTACATATAGATAAATACACATCTTCATGTAATGGGATTGAGGAGGATGAGGAAGAAGATGGGACAAAAAAGCATGATTTATTAATGACAAGTAGGAAATTACTTGGATTTCATCAAGATAAGATAGAAAGCTCAAGTCTAATATCACGAGGTCATTCTCAAGGAAGAGTCCAGGGGCAGATAAGGGAACTAAAGTAGGAAAAGTCACATTCCTCAGGGTCCCATATATACAAAGTTAGTGTATTGGGGAAAGATTTGAAAAATGTCTTCTTGATTCCACATTGAACCCTCAGTCCACTCTGTCATGCTTTCTCTTTGGCTATCAAAAAGATGATTGCTGTCAATGCTGTCTCGATCACTATTATCATAGAAAAATTTGGATTTGCATTTGGAAGGCTGGATAAAAATCCCAAGTCATCTACTTACTGCCAATTAACCACTCTCTGTAAAATAAGGTGATAGGACAACTTCATTTCTAATGTACTTTATTCTACATTAGGTAGCATACTAGATCTTACAAAATCATCCTCATCCTCATTTCATGTAATCATCTTCTCTCTGATTATGAATTTATAAGCAAATTTATTTAATATATTCTAAAACAAATAACATGAAGGGAAAAAAGAAAAAAATCAGAAGGCATATAAACATCTGATGTGGGGAAATCTTCTTGGCAGGCTGTTTTTATATTCATGACTAGTGTTTCCATTTTAATATGTTTGCTTACATGTAATGCAGATTTTAATTTAATGACAGGCTGCTTAATTATGCCTTCATTTGTATAAATTGTAATGTTGCAGCTGAATAGATGAAATAAAAAACCCTTTAATTTCCATCCCAATATTTAATTTAAATCAATGATAAATATCTATGATTTCTTTAAAACAATGGTAATTAATATCTAGAAAGCCGAATGGGAGTTTTGAAAGGATAGTGTGAGTGACATCATAGTTTTCATAACTGAATAGAAACGACACAATAACAAAAGGATTGGTCTCTCTTCTACCATCAAGGTAGAAGAAATACAACTTCATTCCTCTGTATGTTAGATGTTTTTCTTTTCAAAGGAAAATATGGAATTTAGTTATGTTTTTTGCAACTACAGTAAAAAAAAGTTTTCCTCTTTTATTTTAATACTTATTTGGTCATATATAATCCCATCATTAGCTTCTCATGATTTTTATTAGAGTTAGTTATGGCTCACATTTATTTAACATTTTTTTAACCCTTACCTTCCATCTTGGTATCAATACTGTGTAATGGCTCCAAGGCTCTTTGGTTCTTAATAACTTAATAACTCTTAATTTGTCCAAAACCAGCTCTTACAGTATCATCCAGGAAACATGCTCATGTAGAAAAGAGATAAACTATTCTCACTAATTGCCAATCAATTGTTACTTACAGTGAAGACAAGCCAGCTGAACTGAATCAGCAAGACCAAAGGTAGCATGTCAGAGAAGTCAAACTTCCAACATGACCTTGGCTACCATAACCCCTCAGTTCATATTGAAAACAACTCAGGATGCCAAATACAGAAAAGTTTTAAATAGTGATGTTTCTATCTCAGTGCCTGCAGCCATCTATTTGGAAAGTGAAAAATATCATCACTCTATAAATGAAATTAGAAAACTGTTCCTTGAAGACCTAGAAAAAAATATATTTGTCACCAAAATACTTGGCATTGTCCGGTGTTTAAATATAAGAACATTTTATAATTTTATCAGTGAAAATGATATTAAATAAGAGTCTTCTTTTGTTTTTTTGCCCCTGTACCCTGAGGACAATTAGGCTTTCCAATTTAATTGAGAGCTGAAAACATCCATATACGTTTTTATCTTCTTTATTAGAAAGTATAATCCTTTTGAGGATGGACTATCTTTTCTATTTGTGTTCCTACTGCTTAGTACAGTGCTTTGCACATAATAAATGGCCAATAAGTAGTTTATCCACTCTTTCAATTTGTTTTTATAAAGGAAAGTTAATTTGTAGAACAAAATGATACACATTTTCTCCACCACTTGAGGGGCATATTTAACTTTCATTTCTTGGGGGAATAGATTAAGAACTTAACTTAGTTTCACATGGGCAGTATCATTCCCATTAACAATGTTTAGATTCTTATCCAATTGATTCTTCTATCCCAAATGTCCTTCCTTGGTATTCTTGGCATTAACACTGCAGGACTGCAAAACCCAGAATTTAGAAAGCATGCTCTTTTGACCTTTTTAAACACAAGAAATGGAAACTAAGCATTTCAATTAAATCAGAAATGAATAAATAGAAAAGTCAAGGACTAAGGACCTTTTAAAGTGGCATATAGACTGAGTGTGGAGAAGGTTCCAAGACTTCTTCACTTTGAGTTATCTCTCACTGAATGCCAGTGAACAAAAAGTCACTGAGACTCCATTAGATTATTCAAAAATGATTATTATCTCATAAGCTGAAGTGTTGGTAGATTTTTTGAAGATGCCCTCAATTATATAGTCAACTATAAAATGTATCTCCTAACTTCATGTTTAGCATATTACAACCACTTATGAGTCTACATATACTCTACAGTTTTTTCAGGTCCCTTTTATTGCAAGTCATTTAGGAATGGAACTCTCTTGCATCGAATTTTGGGAGAGATCCAAACTGTATTTCTTGGCCAACATTGTTTATTAAAGAGATTCCGGGGGCAGCTGGGTAGCTCAGTGGATTGAGAGTCAGGCCTAGAGACGGGAGGTCCTAGGTTCAAATCTGACCTGAGACACTTCCCAGCCTGTGTGATCCTGGGCAAGTCACTTGACCCCCATTGCCCACCCTTACCACTCTTCCACCTATGAGCCAATACACAGAAGTTAAGGGTTTAAAAAAATAAATAGATTCTGCCTAAATTTTTCCTATCAATAGTCATTTCATGAGACTATAACATATCAAGTCTGTTAAGGGACAGTCCTCTATCCATCTGGGAATCTTTTTTGTCAGTGGTCAATGTATCATTTGGCAGGCTAACTTCTTCTTTAAAACCAAAACAAATCAAAAACAAAACTTGGATAAAGCCACTAAAAATAGCTGTTATGCTGGAAATTGACTTATTTTATGAGGTACAGAAAGTCAATGAATGATTGAGGAAATTCCTAAACTAGTACAAACATACAAATTTATCAAAAATGACTCATAGGGGGAAGCTGAGTGGCTTAGTGAATTGAGATCCAACTTCAGGTATTTCCTAGCTGTGTAACCCTGGGGAAGTTCCTTAACCCTCATGGCCTAGACCTTACTCCTCTTCTGCCTTGGAACCATTATGCAGTATTTATTCTAAAACAGAAGGAAAGAGTTTAAAAAATGACTCATTCATTAGAATGAAATTATTAATGACAGCCTTATATGAAAAATCATTGCTGAATGGAAGATGGTAATGGATTATGAATTAATACTAGCTCTGTAACCAATGTTGTCTCTCACATAGCCGCTAGAAGACAGAAGAAAAAGTAATTTTCCCTTTCCTACTGGAATTAAAAGAAAAAGAGTCCTTTATTGAATTTGAAGGAAAGACACAAAATAGGCCCAAGGATTCTTGGCATTCCTGACCATGGGGAAGAGAAAAATAGTAGAGCAACATTTTCTCTTATATTTACCAAGAAAAAAAGAGAGATTTAAGAAAAGTATTGAGGTCATTTGTGTCTTTTTGGCCTGCTTTCAATTGCCTACTTGGTCTGGTGCCATGTTCTTATCTAGTTATGTTCTTTTTTGCAAGATGTATCTTAAATAACTGAGAATTCAAGGCACTGAACAGCCTTCTTCATTCATGACTCACTTAGAACAGGTCAGTGTTGAGCAAGAAAATTTATGAAGGAAACCTAGGTAGTTGCTAGAAATAATGGTTACAAACTCTGAGGAAAAGTTGGGGGAGCATAATAACAAATATGCACATGCATTATCCATCTCCTGAGAGGATGGCTTGGGAAAACTGATTTCTAGCGTCCAAACCAGGCTTTCAGGCACCATTGAGTTAGAAAGAACTGTCTGTTTGGTTTCTGCCTTGCTTGCTAACTGGCTGTCAATCAGGCTTTCATGCTATTGTTATATGAAGAGTGTGAACTGATTGAAACAGTTCTGGACTCATTGCCAAGTCCTATCCCCGCTCTGGGCCTTTACAGCTGCTAAGGCAGATTTGAGGGCAAGACTTGTCATTGGACCAGAGAACTGTTCAGCATCAGCTCCCTCACAACAGTGAGATTTGTTCCACGTTAATCAATCTCATTGTGGAAGCCTGTGCCAGAAAGCAGCCCCGGTGCTATCCTTCCTGGGTTTTCTGAAGCCTTGACTGAGATCTAAGTTCTTCATGTACTGGAGCTGTTTGGGGAGAGAGAGACCACCCTGAAAGCTGTTAGTCACAGGAATTCTGAAGACTGTTTGGCTTACTAGTATGTCTAGCAATAGATGCCACATGGAAAACTTCCTCTATCTACTATTATTAAAGTGGACAATAAGGGCATTGTGCCAGAATGCTGAAATTTGAGGGCACTGTTACCACTTGCTCTCCCAAAGCCTAAGAACAATTGAGCTTAGCAGCTAGTAAGCAAGAATAATTAGGAAAAATAGGAAGCCACCAAATGGCAAAGAGTTCCTTCATATCACACCCCTTTCCCTGAGCTGCTTTATTTCATTTTCTAGCACATTTTTCCTCCCTCTCCAGCTAGTACAGTCAACTACTTGATTTTTATCTGTCTTCCTCCCTCAATTAAATTTATTTTCAGAAAGTGACTTGAGGATACCATGTAATATAGAAAATTACTAACCAAATTATTGACCTAATATATTTTGTGACTCTTGTCCCTCTGTGGAAAATATTCAGTATGACTGAGTGGAAAAAGAATTAGACTCCAACCCTTTCATTTTGCAAATGAGGTCAATAGGAAAAGTATCGTCATTTCCATTTTACTGATGAGGAAGTGGTGGCCCCAAGAGATAAGGTGGTTCTTTTGCTCAGGGTTTCAGGACTACTAAATATGTGATGAAGTTGTAATTTTATGAATGTCTTCTAATGTGTTAATTGTTACGCTTCATAAACTACAGTTTGATAAATCTCTCTGATATGATAATTTTTTCTCATAGAAAAACTCTTCTGTGAAATTTTGGTGGACCTTGGTGGCTCAGTTAATTGAACCTTGGATCTAGAGTTAGGTAGACATAGCTTCTTAACTGGCCCCATAAAACTTACTATATGATTCACAAGTCACTCACTCTTTCTTTGTCTTAGTTTTCTCATCTGTAAAATGAGGGTAATAATAGCATCTGCCTCCCAGAGTAGTTGTGAGCATCAAATGAGATAATAAATTTAAGGATCTGATATAAAGAAAGTGTTATATCAATGCTGTTGTTGTTATTATTATCATACTTTACTTCATGAAATCCAGCATAAAGATAAGAATTAATTTTGATATTAGCATGTTAATAAGGTGATAAATACACCAGCACAGAGAGAGAATAGTTAGAACTTAATGGGAAAAATTCTTTAGGGATGTCAGTGCAAAATTTAGAGAAAGCCCTCAAGAATAATATAATATGGAGGAAGCTAGGAAACTCATTGGATGAAGAGCCAGGTTTAGAGGCAGGAGGGTCCTGGGTTCAAATATAGCCTCAGATACTTCTTAGTTGTGTAACCCCAGGAAAGTCACCTAATTCCCATCTCCTAGCCCTTACCACACTTCTACCTTGGAAATATCACAGTATTGATTTTAAGATGGAAGGTTTAGGGTTTAAAATAAAATTGAAAAAGAATACTATAAGACCATAGCAATGAACAATTATGAAGAGAATAACAATAAGCAGTTTCATCAGAGATCAATGAGTAGGCACAAAAAATTCATTCACCAATTTCTATTATATTTATTGTTATCTTTTGTTTTTATGTCATGGCTAGTTCCCTAAGTATACTTCTGCTCAAAGCTATAGTTATTCATTATACAACATACATTATACATATATAAAAAGACTTTTCAAAAGAAAAAAAAAGTTTAAGCAAAATTAAATAACACATAAAACAATTCTCAACTACAAAATAAAATTTAAAATTATATAAATGACTTTAAGTTTTTTCTCTGATACCTAGTTTTGATATTGTAATTTTTCAATATTCAGTTCATTTATTTCTTCTTCAAAGTAATTGAAATATGAATGTTAATAAGGATCACATTGGCTATACAGCCAGATGCATACATGGAGTGAATCACAGTTAGAACATATCAGATCTTTTGTCACCTAGTCTGTCCTGAAGACCAACTAGGAAGGAGAACATTTCTCCTCCTAAAGAGCACATTACATTTTTTAAGAACTCCATTTAAAACTTCTCTTTTTTATGATCTCTAGCCTGATTTTTGCCATCAAATACCAAACAAAAGAAATCTATTTTGTGTTCCACATAACATCCTCAAATATTTAAGGAGAGTTCTGAAATCTTCTCTCTCTTTCGGGCTAAACATGCATAATATTTTTGTATTAGGAACATATAACAGAGTCAAAACCCCCACCATTTTAATTACCTTCATCAGTATCTTCTCCAGCTTCTTAATATCCTTCTTAAACTGTGCCACCCATATGAGGTCTGACAAGGCTATAGCTTCTTTATTCTTGAAAGTTATGTGATTCTTAATGCAGATATGTATATGTGTATGTATGTATGTATAGATAGATAGATAGATAGATAGATACATAAAAAGAAAAGAAAGGTAGAGGTATATAGAGAGGAAAGAAGGAAAGAAAGGAAGAAAGGAAGAAAGGAAGGAAGGAAGAAAGAAAGAAAGGAAAGAAGAAAGGAAGAAAGAATTAAAGAAAGGAAGGAAGGAAGGAAGAAAAGGACAATAATCATAACTGAATTTTAATGGTATGAACTCACCCATAACAAGGAAGTGGATAGCAGAATGGACTAAAAAACAGAATCCTACCATATATTGTCTACAAGAAACACACTTGAGACAGGTAGACATACACAGTATAAACGTAAGAAGATGGAGCAGAATTTATTGGGCTGCAATTGAGACAAAGAAAGCAGGAGTAGCAAAAATGATCTCAGACAAAGCTAAAGTAAAAATAGATCTCAGTAAATGAGATGAGGAAGGAAATTACATATTGATAAAATGTAGTATGAATAATGAAAAATATCAGTACTTGTCATATATACACCAAGGGATATAGAATACAGATGTGTGAATGAGAAACTAAAGGAAATTAAGGAGGAAATAGATAGTAAAGCTCTACTAGTGGGGGACCTCAAACTTTTACCCATCAGAATTAAACAAATTGAACCAAAAAATAAATAAGAGAAGTGAATGAAATGCTAGAAAAATTAGAGCTAATAGCTATTTGGAGAAAAATGAATAGGGATTACAAGGAATATACCTTCTTTTTAGCTGCACATGGAATATATACAAAGATTGGCCTTATACTAGGGCATAAAAACATTGCAAACAAATATAGGAAAGCAGAAATAATAGATATATTTTTTCAGACCATAATGCAATAAAAATTATAATCAATAAAGGCTTGTGGAAAGGAAGATTTAAAAGTAATTTTAAACTAAATAATCTAATTCTTCAAAACGGGTTGGTCAAAGAACAAATCAAAGAAACAATTATTAATTTCATTGAAGAAAACGATAATGAGGAAATAACTTATCAAAATATATGGGATGCAGCCAAAGCAGTACTCAGTGGAAAATTTCTATCCCTGAGTATATATAACAACAAAACAGAGAGGGAAGAAGAGAGTGAATTGGGCATGTGACTTTAAAAACTAAAAAGAGAACAAATTGAAAATCCTCAGATAAAAACTAAATTGGAAATAATAAAAAATTAAAGGAGAAATTAATCAAATTGAAAGTAAAAGAATTATTGAACTAATAAATAAGACTAGGAGCTGATACTTTGAAAAAGCAAATAAAATAAATAAAGTACTAGCATTAAATTTCTAAACGTTATTCTTCCTATAGTATCACCTAGGTGGTGCAATGGATAGAGTACTGAGAATAGAGTCACAAAGATTCATTTCCCTGAGTTCAAATCTGGCCTCAGAAACTCGCTGCTATGTGAACCTGGGTAAATCACTTAACCCTATGGCAAAACACTTCAGTATCTTTGCCACGAAAAGCTCAGATGGAGTCATGTAAAGAAAACATAAATGAAAATGACTGAATACAAAATTCTTCCTTTCATGCAATCTAAATACCCATCAGCTTTTTAAACTATATATAATACTGTTGATTCAAACTGATTCTGCAAACATCTAAAATCTCCAGATCTTTTTTTTTTCAAAGTGTCTTCTAACAATACCTCTCCTGCTTCATATTTGTGAAGCTGATTTTTTAAACCTTTATTAATATTCATTTTTAACAAGGTTACATGATTCATGCTCCTACTTTCCCCTTCACCCCCCGCACCCCACCCCACCCATGGCAATGCACATTTCCACTGGTTTTATCATGTGTCATTGATCAAAACGTATTTTCAAATTGTTGATAGTTGCATTAGTGTGGTAGTTTCGAGTCTACATCCCCAATCATGTCCACCCCAACCCATGCATTCAAGCAGTTGTTTTTCTTAAATGTTTCCTCTCCTGCAGTACTTCCTTTGAATGTGGGTAGCGTTCTTTACCATAAATCCCTCAGAATTGTCCTGTGTCATTGTATTGCTACTGGTACAGAAGTCCATTACATTCGATTTTACCATAGTATATCAGTCTCTGTGTACAGTGTTCTTCTGGCTCTGCTCCTTTCCCTCTGCATCAGTTCCTGGAGGTCTTTCCAGTTCACCTGGAACTCCTCCAGTTTATTATTCCTTTGAGTGCAATAGTATTCCATCACCAGCATATACGACAATTTGTTCAGCCATTCCCTAATTGAAGGACATACCCTCCTTTTCCAGGTTTTTGCCACAAAAAGCATAGCTATAAATATTTTCGTACAAGTCTGTTTATCTATGATCTCTTTGGGGCACAAACCCAACAATGCTATGGCTGGATCAAAGGGCAGGCATTCTTTTATAGCCCTCTGAGCATAATTCCAAATTGCCAACCAGAATGGTTGGATCAGTTCACAACTCCACCAGCAATGCATTAATGCCCCAATTTTGCCACATCCCCTCCAGCATTCATTACTCTCCCCTTCTTTCATTTTAGCCAATCTGCTAGGTGTGAGGTGATACCTCAGAGTTGTTTTGATTTGCATTTCTCTAATTATTAGAGATTTAGAACACTTTCTCATGTGCTTATTGATACTTTTGATTTCTTTACCTGAAAATTGCCTATTCATGTCTCTTGCCCATTTATCAATTGGGGAATGGCTTGATTTTTTTATACAATTGATTTAACTCCTTGTATATTTGAGTAATTAGACCCCTGTCAGAGTTTTTTGTTAAAAAGATTTTTTTCCAAATTTGTTGTTTCCCTTCTGATTTTGACTACATTGTTTTTGTTTGTACAAAAGCTTTTTAGTTTAATATAGTCAACACCATTTAATTTACATTTTGTAATTTTCTCTAATTCTTGCTTGGTTTTAAAATATTTCCTTTCCCAGAGATCTGACAAGTATACTATTCTGTGTTCACTTAACATATTTATAGTTTCCCTCTTTATATTCAAGTCATTCACCCATTCTGAATTTATCTTGGTGTTGTAGGAAAATATAAGTAATGGGGTCACAAGGGATATTAAAAATCAACTATGGGGTTTGTGGGAACACTCTCTGGGATGTAAGAGAGACTGAAACTGAACACTGAAGTCTTGTACAGCTACACCACTCCCAACTGAAAAAATAACAGCCAACTGTCACTCTGGCCAGAGGCCTTGAATTAAGTGACAAGGTAACAAGGTGAAATTGGGTTTTAATTAGAAACAATTAAAAGGAGGGATAGGAATGACTACTCTAAAATCTTAACACCTAATAACAAAACCCAAAGGGACATGGAAGGACTTATTCAACTACACTAATCTAAGCTATCTAACTAACAGGGCCCAAGGAGCTATACTGCAGTCTTTGGGTTTCTGCCTCACACCTGGAGCCTGCCAGGCTTGAGTGCAGCTAGGGTTTGTGGCTTTGGGATTTCTCACTGCAATCCACTGATGATCTCTGGATGCCAGGAGCTAAAGATGTCTCAGGAACCAAGTAGTAAGGGGTTTGCTTGAAGCACTGTCCTCTTTTCTTGGCTCTGTAGATCTTGTCCTTTCCTTAAATGCCACACCACACAGGATCCCAGGGGAAAACAGGATGCAAGGTGTCCTTTGCTCTGAGGTCTCCCAGGCTGGCAACAGTTTTTGCCTACCACTAATGGAGTGCACACACAGAACACACATAGACTTCCTCCTCCTTCATTCCAACCTGGAATTCCCAGCTCCAGCTCCTTCCTGCTAGGTACTTCCTAATCAATATGTAATCAATACCTAATAACTAGCTAATCTAATCTTACTCATAACAGTGTACGGTGTGAGATGTTGATCTAAACCTAATCTCTCCCATACTGTTTTCCAAATTTCCCAGCAGTTTTTGTCAAATAGTGGATTCATGTCCCAAAAGTTGGGCTCTTTGGTTTGATTTTTAATACAATTACAGAGTACTTCTTAATAAAAAATATATTTACTTAGGTTTTTTTCTTATTAAAGTTCACATTTTATTTGACTCAACTGTGCTAGCTTACCAAAACCTTTTTGAAGTTTTGTTCTATCATACATCTATCATGTTAATTATCTTTCATGGCTTGTTAAATCATTTTTTAGATTTGATAAATATACCATCTATTTTTGTGCAAATAACTGATAATAATGTTAAGTGACATAGGATCAAGCACAGAAGCGTATCTTTAATACAATGTGTCCATTTGGTAACAAACTATTTATGAATAAGCAGCCTCTGGACCTTACTAAGTCAATGCCAAATATAAAATTATTATTATTATGTCTTCCCATCTTTTCCACAATACTAATATGAAAGCCTTTTACATTTGGTATTACTGTGATTTGCCAGTATAATAAATTATCAAAATTGATGGAGCAGAATTTTTTTTTATGAAACTAAGTTAACTTTGGGGGATTTCAGCAATTCTTCCCAAATGTTTGATAGCTAACTTTTTAATATATTAAAGAATTTTGCCTTGAACTAAAGTCAAGTTTACAGAATTTATATTTACATTTTCTTTTCTTTTTTGCTTTAAAAAATGTGGACATTATTCATCATTCAATAGTCCTATAGTGTCCCTCCAAAGTGGCTCAGTAATCACATCTGCCAGTTCTTTGTCTCTCAGAAGACATACTTCAGTCTTATTGCAAACGCGACTTGAATTCAACATGGACTGATAAAATCTGTATTAATAATCCTACAATTCACTATGGTATCAATTCCCTATTAGTTCTTGAGTTTATTTCATCAGATTATCACAATATTGCTGACAGGCTTCTCAATCTATTCTCAGGGGGCAAAAAGGAGGAGAATGCTAAGTATAATGGCAAGACTGAAATGTAATCATTAATGGTTCGATCTCAGTATTGAAGGAGGCCTCCATTAGAGCAGTCAAGGAATTCAAGCACACATCATAAAAACTGGGAAGTAATTTCATCAAAAGCCTTGATATAATCTAAGTAAACTATATCTATGTCACATAGGGGAATTAATGACAATTAGAAAAAATGCTGGGGTTGACAAAAACAAAGAATGGATTTTCATCATTCTTGACTAGAGTTTGAATTAGATGGCTTCTGCAGTCTTTCTTATCTTTAAGATCCTGTGATTCTATATCTTATGAGATTATCACTACTCTAGTCCATGGAAAAATTTGTTCCATTTAAGTAAAACCAATAGCTTCCTGGTGATTATGATAATATCTCTTCACATTTGTCCTTATTTAAATCATGTCAGAATACATAATTGATCTGGAGATAGGAACACCCTTTCTAGCTCTCACTTTAGGACTTTTGATATGTGAGTTTGATCTGATTAGCCATTTTTTCTTTTAGTTTTATCTTCTCTTCTATAGGATTTTGTTTAAAAAAAAAACAAACTAAATTATCTACCAACTGGACTTCTGGTTAAGATGGCTGCAGAGTAAGGAGCAGCTGCTCGATCTCTCCTATCCGAAGCATATAGGACTCCTCAAGGGGTCATAAAAATGAACCCAGACGAATGAAGGAACCCCACAACAGGGTGCAGCATTGAAGGTACACAGAATTGGGGCATTTCCACACTATAAAAGGGTGAAACAGCTCTCACTAAAACGTGGGAGGAAGAAACCCCTCCACCCTCCCCACACCAGGCACAGCGCCAAGGCCAACACACAAGAGTGAAAACAGGACTGGGGCAACCAGTAAACCACTAGCAGCCCTAGGGCATGTACCTGTGAGCTGCAAGACGTGGGACACCAAGTGGCTGGGGGGCTCGTAGGGACTTTCCTGAGAGTCTGCACAGGTGAAGACATCACCCCAGGTGAGGACAACGATCTTTAATGCAGGGACTTTTCCTGAGCATCTGCACAGGTGAAGGCACTGCCCGGGGCATGGACAAAGATCTCTAAAGAAGGGACTTCCCCCAACATCTGTGTGGGTAAAGGCATTGCCCCAGGCATGAATAAAGATCTATAAAGCAGGGACTTTCCCAGATCCTCTGTGCAGGTGAAGGCAGTGCTCTAGGCACTAATAAAGATCTCCAACCCAAGCTAGGACATCAAGTGAGGACCTGGTGCAGACAGGAGCTTGGCTGTGGAAGCAGGCCCCCCTCCCCAAGACTGCTGAAGGAGCATCAGGCCGAGGGGCAGACCAGGGACTACCAGAAGGCCTGACCCCAAGGACAAGGAGACCAGAGCCCTCCGGAGCTTAGAAAGCGCAGGCAGACCCTGAGTGTGAAGACAAAGCTGAAAAGGGGCGGGGCTAACAATGGCAAGCAATAGGGAGGCCCAGAAGAAAAAGATTATCAAGAAAAACTCTGGAACACTGGACAACTTCTACACAGAGAAAATCCAGACAACAGAGGAGGACAAACAAAAATCCAAACCTTCCCAAAACAATGAAAACTGGTCACGAGCTATTGAAGAGTTCAAAAATGAGATGTTGAAGAAGATGGAAGAGATCTGGCAAGAAAATAACAGTTTAAAAGACAGAATTTCGCAATTGGAAAGTGAAGCAAGTCAACTAAAGACCAGAAATGACCAGATTGAAAAGGAAAACCAAAATATTATAGCCGAAAACCAAAAGATTATAGCCAAAAACCAGTCCTTAAATGCTAGAATTGAAAAATTAGAAGATAATGATCTCTCAAGACAACAAGAACAAATAAAACAAAGTCTAAAGACTGATAAAATAGAAGGAAACATGAAATATCTCAATGAGAAAGTGACAGACCAAGAAAACCGGTCGAGAAGAGACAATTTGAGAATCATTGGTCACCCTGAAAAGGGATAAATTAATAGAAATTTGGACTCCATACTAAAAGAAATTATTTAGCAAAATTGCCCTGAAGTTCTACAACAAGAAGGCAATATAGACATTGAAAGGATCCATAGATCACCCCCCACAATAGATCAAGATAAGACAACGCACAGGAATATAATAGCCAAATTCAAGAGCTTCCAAGTAATAGAAAAAATTTTACAAGAAGCCAGAAAGAGACAATTCAAATATCAAGGAGCACCAATCAGGATCACACAGGATCTGGCAGCCTCCACTCTAAAGGACCGCAAAGCTTGGAACATGATATTCAGAAAGGCAAGAGAGCTGGGCCTTCAGCCACGGATCAACTACCCATCGAGACTGACTATATACTTCCAGAAGAAAGTATCGGCATTCAAAAAAATTGAAGATTTCCAAGTTTTTGCACAAAAGAGACCAGGACTAAATGGAAAGTTTGATACCCAACCACAAAAATCAAGAGAAAGATGAAAAAGTAAATAAGAAACAGAGGGAAAAGAAAGAAAACTCATAATTTTTTTAAACTTGACTTTTTAAGGGCTTAAATAAGATCTAATTATCTGTATTACTACGTGGAGAAATGCTATGTATAATTCTCTGTAGTGAACTCTACTCACTATTATAATATTCACTATTATAGCAACCAGAATAATTCATAGGGAGAGGACAGAATACTAAATGGTCTAAGATGACATGGGAGGTTGGAAAGAGGGGGGAAATGGTAGGGGACACCAAGAAAAATCTGAGTAAATAAGAAAAATAGGATATTCTATTACACACAAAGAGGGCAGGGGAAGGGGAGGGGATAAATACTATTATAAGAAGGAGAGGAAGAGAGCATTAAGACGTAATAATCAAACCTTACTCTCAGAGTAATCAACCCAGAGAGGGAAGATTAGCTTTATTATCCATTCGGATAAAAAACTCTATCTAATCCTACTGAGAAAGTCAGAAGGGATAAACCAAAGGGAGCAGGGGAGTGGGGCCGTCAAAAAAGGGAGGGGAGAAGAAGGGGGAGGGAATTCATTAGGCCTTTAAAAA
>NC_058130.1:691117172-691172886 GCF_016433145.1 Gracilinanus agilis | reverse complement strand
CTGCTGGGAAATTTGGAAAACAATATGGGAGAGATTAGGTCTAGATCAACATCTCACACCCTACACCAAGATAAATTCAGAATGGGTGAATGACCTGAATTTAAAGAGGGAAACTATAAATAAGTTAAGTAAACACAAAATAGTATACCTGTCAGATCTCTGGGAAAGGAAAGATTTTAAAACCAAGCAAGAGTTAGCGAAAATTACAAAATGCAAATTAAATGGTTTTGATTATATTAAGCTAAAAAGCTTTTGTGCAAACAAAAACAATGTAGTCAAAATCAGAAGGGAAACAACGAATTGGGAAAAAAATCTTTAGAACAAAAAACTCTGACAGGGGTCTAATTACTCAAATATATAAGGAGTTAAATCAATTGTATGAAAAATAGAGCCATTCCCCAATTGAAAAATGGGCAAGAGACATGAATAGGTAATTCTCAGGTAAATAAATCAAAAGTATCAATAAGCACATGAGAAAGTGTTCTAAATTTCTAATAATTAGAGAAATGCAAATCAAAACAACTCTGAGGTATCACCTCACACCTAGCAGATTGGCTAAAATGAAAGAAGGGGAGAGTAATGAATGTTGGAGGGGATGTGGCAAAATTGGGGCATTGCTGGTGGAGTTGTGAACTGATCCAACCATTCTGGCTGGCAATTTGGAATCATGCTCAAGGGGCTATAAAAGTATGCCTGCCCTTTGATCCAGCCATACCATTGTTGGGTTTGTACCCCAAAGAGATCATAGATAAACAGACTTGTATGAAAATATTTATAGCTGCGCTTTTTGTGGTGGCAAAAAACCTGGAAAAGGAGGGTATGTCCTTCAATTGGGGAATGGCTGAATAAACTGTGGTATATGCTGGTGATGGAATACTATTGTGCTAAAAGGAATAATAAACTGGAGGAGTTCTAGGTGAACTGGAGATACCTTCAGGAACTGATGCAGAGTGAAAGGAGCAGAGCCAGAAGAACATTGTACACAGAGACTGATACACTGTGGTAAAATCGAATGTAATGGACTTCTGTACCAGCAGCAATACAGTGACACAGGACAGCTCTGAGGGATTTATGGTAAAGATGCTACCCACATTCAGAGGAAGAACTACAGGAGGGGAAACATATAAGAAAAACTATTGCTTGAACACATGGGTTGAGGCGGACATGATTGGGGATGTGGACTCGAAACTACCACACCAATGCAACTACCAACAATATGGAAATAGGCCCTGAACAAGGACACATGTTACAACCAGTGGAAATGTGCATCGGCCATGGGTGGGGGGATATTGGGGGGTGAAGGGGAAAGTAGGGGCACGAAGCATGTAAAAAGGTTAAAAATGAATATTAATAAATGTTTAAAATAAAAAAAAATTATCTACCAACTTTAAAAAGTTTATGTATTACTGTAAATTAGAGGTGAGAATATCTGTCATGCTAGATTACAATTAAGAACATTATATAGCCTATTTAATCCTGCCTGTTGGAAGTACCATAGTGTCATGGACACTGAATGGAGCTAGTGTCACTCATCTTTGTTCCTTTTTCTAATCTTCATTCCTTGCTCATGCAATGCATGTACCCAGAAATACCAAAGAGCTGAGGAATCAAGCTGACCATATATGTAATTTAAATGTGTGACCCTCCATGTAGTCTGGATAGTGACTTCTTCCTCAAAATATTCCCATCCTTAACCATCAGTGATGAATAAAACTTCATTGGGAAGCTTTCACTTATTTTTTTAGTTAAGGGATAATGTCTTTAAAAAGACAAAAACATGTACAGAGGATTAAGACCTAGATCAAGAGGATAATTGAAGGGAGAGTGAGTAGAGAGGATAAGGAGAAAAAACTGAAAATATTTGACAAAATGTTTTTGAGGAAAGGGACAAGCCTTTTCCTGATTTTCTATTTTTCAATGAGAATTGGAGTAGCAGTTATAGGAAGTGGTATTTAGATTAAATATTAGGAAAATTTTCTTATAATTGGAGTTCTTAAAAATGGAATGAATCCTTTAAAGGTGTATTCAGCTTGCTGTTATTGAAAGACTGGCCTACTAACTTTCTGTGATGCTTTAGGGAGAAACGAGTATTCTTAGCAGAGTATCCCAAATCTGATTAAGACAACTCTCTCTTCTTCCTATTAATTCTGGCACAAGGTCTTGAAGGTTAACACATATAAGTTGTACAAATTTTTCTTTCTCATGGTCTACTAAAAGTGATAAACACACACACACACATTAGTCTTCACATAGAAATAATCACCATAAATTAGCCTTTGAGATAATTCTCCAGATAGCTAAATGTCAACAGTAGGTATATTCTAATTTTGCCCCTCTAATTATCCCTTTAACTTCCCCTTATTTTGATAGCACTCTCACTCCATCCTCCTCCACATCCTCCACAATCAGAATTAAACCTACATTTTCAAAAGTCATCTGCTCTTTATTATCATTGCCATTATTTTTTATGTTATTTCCCATAGTGTTCTCAATCAAAAGAGTTTGACACACATTATTCCTTTGATACTCATTATAGCCTTGTGCCATAGAAAGCAATCCTTTTTTTTTCCTCATTTTACAGATAAGGAAATTGAAGTTTAGAGAGGTAACTTGACTTGCTCATAATCTTCTTATACTATATCCCTTCGTACATTCTACAATTCTTTTAAAACTTGACTACACTTCATTTTCCTTTCTTAACCTTTTTTTCTGGAATCTACATCCTCCTCCACCTTCAGTTCAATATAATATGTTCAGTTTAATTCAGCAAAATTGTTTGATGTCCTATGTCTGCCTGATTCTGTCAGCGTTGGACACTCACTCCTATACATGCATTCACACATATATACATACCTCCCTCCCCACGAAAACAGTCCTTATGCTTAAGAATGTTATAAATGGATATTTTGAACCTTGGATTTCATCCTTCATAAGTCCCTTATATTTCCCAAAATTCCCTTTAATCTCTGCTGTGCCTCGTTATTGTTTTATAAGTTCTGTAGTTCTTCCCTCTTGCTCTCTTCTTTACCAGTGAGGCCGAAGTTAGTTTAGAACCTTTTCACTCAAGTTTTTTATGTTAATTATTAATAAAACTGTATTAAATATAATACCTTAGTTATTGAATATTAATTTTAATTTCTACAGACTCTTTCCCTCTTTTTCTCATGGATAGGGCAAGTCATATTGGAGAAAGAAGGGATACAACAAGCAGACTGCAAAGAGTATATGTCTCTGTGTTGATGTGTGCATTAAAAAATAGCCTGAACCTGTGGTTATAATAGGAGTCTCTGGATGTGGAAATTGTTTTCTATCAATGTTGAGGTGGATAGAGAGTTCCTCATGGCATTCAAGTTTAAATGACTTGCTCAGTCATTATAGCTCAGGGGCATAACTTAAACCCATGTTGTTCTGACCCCAATGGCATCTCTCTATATACTATACTTTATTACCTCTTTACAGTATGTTTCAAGTGATTTTGTGTATAAGAAATATTATAAAAAAAAAACTACTTGAGCTGAGAAGAAAATGGGAAATTGAGGAAGCTAACCCAGGATTTCACAATCTTATAATCTCTACACTAGGAGAAGCATATCTGAGGAATCACTTAATCAATCCTCTCAAGCTTTGAAGGCAATCTTATAGGGATATTCTGTGGAGCATGCTCTCGATTGCCTTTACAGGATGTAGCTGAATATTGCATGAGTTTTAAAGGCTAATTCTGACAATGTCTAACTCAAGACTAAAGAGCTTTCCCTTTGAGATTATGAAGAGTTCCTTCAATGACTTCAGAGCAAGAAGAGCTGCCTTAGTGGATGTAGAGAAAGGGATTCACTGCCCTCTTATCCTCTCTCTTCCTTTATAACTATAAATGATGTCTTGTTTCTTAATCTATTTCCTAAGGGAAGAGAGAGCAGCTTGCTTTAATTTCTACCTTAGTCTGCATATAGCCATGATCACAAGGCAACAAGAGCATGTCACTTACTTACTTTAGCCTAAAGCTATATTTGAACTGTTTGTTTTTTCCTCATTTTAGGAAATTAAGTATCTAATCTGAGATGGACATGTCCAGGTTTGGAGGCATCCTTATGAGCCCAAGAGGTCCAGAGCAATGGGTCCTGTACTATGAGTGGGGACAGAGGAAGATTCTCTGGCATCTGCTCCAGACCTCTTGAAGAGGGAAGATGGCTATAAGAAGGTCAACCTAAGCCTGCCATTTTACCAGTAGACATGTTTTGGTATTGTGAGCCCAGGTGAAATATTAAAGCCTCATTAGTCATCTTGAAATATTTTATGTTTAGATGAGATCTAAGTAACAACCTCTCAGCTAATCACAATAGTACTTACAAATGTAGCTGCAGAATCTTATTTTCATTCATCCTGGTAAAGTGGACTGGGGGTCTTTTATGGTTAAAATTTCTTATGTATGGAAATAAAAAAATAAAAAACAACTTGTCTCGTATTTGTTTTTTGGAGAAACTCAACCTGTCAGCCACAATCTACTCTATAATTAACTTTATTCCCCGTGTACCTAAATTGAAGCCTTATGAGCCAAAGAAGTGAGAAATGACATCCTTATCCTTCTCATTTGAGGCCAGAAAATATCTAAGATTGAACCTGGGCTAAATCATCTGCCTATAGCAAGGACTGTGAGGACCGTTTCTGAGCCCCTGTGAACCTATTCATGACTCCTCAAGGTTAAACATGTATTAGTCCTTCAGTATGTTAATGACATGGTTAAAATAATATATGTTTGTAAACTTCCAATGATAAAATTCTTCTGCTAGCATTATTAGGAATGTTTTATTGCAAAAGAGGTCTTTATTCTAATCAAGGGATAGTTATCCTTGGCAAGAGGTCAGACTTTTGTGGCTGAATCACTACAGCTTTCTTTTGCTGGTCTCAGTTTATCTTATTTACAAGGAGAATGTAATAAAAAAGAGGTTGCATTTATTTAAATTCCTGAGGAAAATCAAAAGGGCATTAATAAGAGAAAAAATAATAAAAATATCCAAACAAGGTATGCTTGTGAAAAGGAGGAAAAATATGCTTTGAACTCTTAAAATGCTACCAAGTTGTATTCCATAAACTCATCTTATGTAGGAATAGTCAATGTGTATGAGTAATACCAACCAGCCAGGTGCATGATTTTCAACAAATAATTTAAGCTAGTTGTGTTCCTTTTCAGCTTAACTGTTTTGTATTTGTTTGTGCCAATATTTTAAAATTGGATATAATCAAAATTATGAATTTTGACTTCTCTTTCTGTCAAAAACTATTTCCTCACCTGAGGATTACATAAGTAATTTCTGGCTTGTTTCTCTAATTTGTTATGGTGTCACAATGGGTAGAACACAGGGAATGTTGTAAGAAATGCCTTTGTTCAAATCTGTCCTCAGAAACATACTAGCTGTATGACCCTGGGCAAATAACTTAAACTCTTTTTTTTCAAATCCCTCAGCTATACAAGGACATGATAATTGTACAAGCATAGCAGGATTGTTAGAAGCAAATGAAATATTTGTAAAAATGACTTTGTCAAGATCCTGGCACATGGTGGCTACTTTATTTTTTATTTTTATTTATTTTTTTAATTTAATTTTTTATTTAGAAAAAATTTCCATGGTTACATGATTCATGTTTTTACTTTCCCCTTCACCTCCCTTCACCACCCCCATAGATGACACACATTTCCACTGGTTTTAACATGTGTCATTGATCAAGACTTATTTACATATTATTGATATTTGCATTGGTGTGGTCATTTTGAGTCTACATTCCCAGTCATGTCCGCATCAACCCATGTGTTCAAGTGGTTGTTTTTCTTCTGTGTTTCCACTCCTGAATTTCTTCCTCTGAATGTGGGTAGTGTTCTTTTCATAAATCCCTCAGAATTGTCCTGGGTCATTGCATTGCTGCTAGTACAGATGTCCATTACATTCGATTTTACCACAGTGTATTGGTCTCTGTGTACAATGTTCTTCTGGCTCAGCTCCTTTCACTCTGCATCAGTTCCTGGAGGTCTTTCCAGTTCACATGGAATTCCTCCAGTTTATTATTCTTTTGAGCACAATAATATTCCATCACCACCATATACCAAAATTTGTTCAGTCATTCCCCAATTGAAGTTATGACATTAAAACAAATAAACTTAACTATTATTTCACTGTCTTAGAGTAGTGTAATGAAGAAGTGTATGTACCAATACAGTAAAGTCCCAAATTTGAATTTTATAATCCTAGGAATGTATGTGTAATAGGGAGGTCAAGTGACTTACCCAGGATCACTTAGCTATTGTCAATTTTGGGCATGACTTGAAACTATTTCTCCCTTCTTTTTGTGATATTTATGGGTAATTATCTAACCTTGAGTCACAAACTATATTAAAATATTAATAATTCATTTGAAATTAAATTTAATAGTAAACAAATATTTAATTATTTATTTGAAATTTTACCATCTGTATCAGCTCCAGGACAGAAGAACAGTAAGGGTTAAACAACTGAGGTTAAGTAACTGGCCCATAGTCACACAGCTGGGAAATGTATGAAGCCTGAATTAAGCCCAGGACCTCTTGTCTCTAGGCCAGGCTTTTTATCCTCCAAGTCAGCTAGCTGCTCCTTAATAAGTATTAAGTGCCTACTATGTTCTTAGCACAGTGCTTAGCATATTAATATACCTATTAAGTACTTATGATGTGCAAGGTATTCTTTTAAGGGCTAGAGAAGAAAAAATATAAGACAAGTAATAAATTTGCATAAATACGTCACAAGACAATGATATATGTAATAGGGTCTCTTAGATATATGTAATAGGGTGGCATTAGAAGGAATTCCTGATGATCTTTGGACAGTATCATTAGAAGGGATAAGAGATCAATTTCACTCAGGAAGGGGAAACAAGGAAAGATTTGTTGGAAGGAAATATCTAATTATTCTTTAAAGGAAGAGAAGAATTTCTTGAGCAAATATATAGGGAGAGCAAATTTCAGGTATTAACGAGGCAGGAAAGTGAGAATGAGGTGAAGAAAGACCATGTAGTCAAGTCTGGTTTAACATGATCTGTTTACTTTTCATGAAGGATGATAGTGAGAAATAAGGCAGAAATCATCCATTATATTCAGATGGCTGAGAATTATAAAGAAAATGCAGGGTTAATGAATTTGGATTAAGTTCTGTATTAAGTGGAGAGCTACTGATGGTTTTGGAAAAAGCAAGTATCTTAAATATCATATTTCTGCAGTAGAAACATTAGAAAAATTAAGAATAAGTATCATTCTACAGGCAATGGAGAGGTTTGTGATGGGTGTCAACAGTATGTGGCACGTTAAATACAAAAAGAACTAGATAGAGTAAGAGATGTCATCAAAATATGATGATTTTTTAATCATCTAGTCAGGTCATAAGAGCAAGAGATAAATAATGGTATAACCCAAATGCTCCACAGATACCCTCAAGATGACAGAAAGAAATCATGAAAGACAATTTCTTCCCCATCTTTGGCAAATCCTACCACAACAGAAAATTATTTTAAAAAGGTGTAAACTAACATAGCCTATAACCCTGGATGACCATGTACAAAAGGGCTGTAATTTGCCTCTCTGCAGGAGCATAGACATGTATGAAATTCACCCTTTGGAATAAATATCAGCTATTATTAAATAAAATACTTTTACATATTCTTTCTCTCTTATTTTTTTTCCTCAGACTTCTTTGACAGCTGATCATTATTCCCCTTTTTACAGAGAAAAAACTTGAAGCCCAGAAAGAGGGCATGACTTTTCCCAACTCACCAGAACTGGAATAGAAACCTAGGCAATCTGACTCACAGGCCTAGGAATTTTCAATTTTTAATTCCAGCCTGTCCCTCCTCCACTTAGTTGAATGCAAGTACCTCAGAGATAAAAGAATTAAATTGTCATTATTAGTCATTAAGAAGTGATGGACAATAACTAGTTGTTTTAGGAAGTAGACATGGGGGAGGTTCCATTTGATATTGTCTCTTTCTCTGAATCTCTGTGTATGTGTCATTTTCTTATTGGATCTGTGACTTAGTAGGGGAAGAATGTCTACAAGGAAGATGAGCACCTTCTACAATTTGTCTCAATTCTCTAGGTCTAGGACATAGAGAGGTGACAAGAAAAAGAAGAAAAAAAGGATAGCAAGGGAACAATGAACAGAGTGGTACCTTTATTTCTGATAGAATTTGGAACATCATTTCTGGAAAACAATTGTAAAATATTCAGAAAAATCTCATTTATAATCTTTTTTTTACATTATAATATTTATACACTAGATTCCTTCTTCTCATTACTTGGATTATACAAGGAAAACATTTCACTAACACCTGAACAGATTATAAATTCCCCTCATTTATAGGAAACAAAATAAAAAGTTAGTTAGTGGGCAAATCACTCTTTTGTTCACTAATCAAAAGATGAAAATATTAATCACCATTAATTTCCCAAGTTGTCAATAGAAAGAATGATATTGAGAAGCTCTAATCCCAGGACTAATGGTTTAAGAATATAATTCAATTACTTAAACTAAGACAATTCTTTAAGACTATGGGAAACAGAATAGGTATTGATTTATATTGATAAAGATTATTTCTTCACTAGGAGTTTCTCTCAATAATAAAATCACTCATTTAGTCAAAGATTAGGTATGAAAACAGGGAACAACTGAAACAGTGGGGCTAAAGGATAATATTCACTATCACCCTTCCTTGTTTCTGTACCTATGCTCACAAGGGGATTCACTTAATAAACTCACTGGTTCATGATGTTTCTTGAACTTGGCAGGTTTCTTTTATCACATATAAAGCAATATTTTCACAAATGATCAGTTGAACTCTTCTAATAATTTTAATAAGTCATTAGGCCAATCATCTAGCACCCAAATCCATTGCTTCACACTAGAGCTAGTTTGGAGTAAGGAAAAGAGGGCTGAATTTGCATCTGCTATCTTCCAGCTTTGTGGCTGACTACAGACGAGTCATTTCATTTTACTGTAATGAAAAATGTTGTCTTCTGTAAAATGGGGAGCACAATAGTACTTACGCTACCTGCTACACAGGAATTTTGTGAGCAAAGGGCTTGATAAAACTTAAAATGTTATACGAGAAAGAGTGGAGCATATTTAAAAGATGATCAGCTTGAGATTCAAAAAGACAGGTTTAAACCCTACCTCTGACACATAATTACTATATGACCTTAAAGGAATTGCTTAATTTCTGGGCAACTCAGTCAATTTTCTAAGACATTAGACACAAATTGCTGATCTTCCTCAGAGGAGGGGGATTGCCCACCAGTAATTCCTTGACCATTGAATTTTTTAAGTACCTATGAATATAAGTTATTATTAGAATAGAGAGGCACTCGGATATAATAGATAAAGAGGAGGTGTTGGAGGCTGGATGATCTATATCCAAATCTTGCCTCTGACACAGACTGTGTGACCTTAAGGAAAGTCACTGCTTGCTCAGTGTTTTAGGCAACTCTCTACATGTTGCAGAGAAGATACTGACTAGCATTAGTAGAAGGATTTTCCTCAACTGGGATTTCTCAATAGCAAGAAAAGCATAATCTAGTCTTGTTTCCTAGGCCTATTATTAGTAGGCAGTGGAGATTCTGGCTCAAAATGGTCTAATATCCATGATTTGTTCTGAAAATGAACATATTAATACCTGAGTTTGCCAGAGACACGAACAGATCTTTGGAGGTTAGATATTCAGCTGAGCATTGCTCTCATTGTATAAATTCCTTACAAAACAGTCTGATTTTGAGGGCAAAGTCATCTAGTAAATGTCACTGAACACCAGGAAACTGAGAATCAGAAGGGAAGGAGAATTATGCCTTTGATTGGAATTGCATTTCCTCCAATTTGCTGGAAACTATGATTAGTTTCCTTCAAATGAGTCCTTAATTGGACACACTTTGAACTGATGAGCACTCTCATGAAAATAGATTTCGCTATATGCAGGTGCATTTGGTCACACTTGGATAAAGGATAAATGCTTCAAAAATGGCCAGATGTGTCCATCTGATTTCCCATAAGGTATCAGAAGATACTCAGGGGAAGGATTCATGTCTGTGTGTGTGTGTATGCATATTTTGTGTGTGTGTTGGAGAGGGATTGGCTAAATTTTATTGTTCTCAATATAAGGTGGACTACATTATCTTTCACTGTATTAAATAACCCAAGAAAGATGCAATGAACAAGGTAGCAAATCTGAAATTGAATCTTGAAACTCAAGAAGATCTGAGTTCAGATTGTGCCTTAGATATTTAATAACTGTATAACCGTAAGAAAAATTACTTTCTCAGAACCTAATTTTCCTCATTTGTAAAATGAGGAGATTGGGCTTGAGTGCCTCTGTGGTCCTATCCAGATGTATATCTATGATCTTATGAAACCAATTTATAAATCATCAACTGATTGATTGTAAGTCTATAATAAAAGAAAACATTGCATAATTTTAAAAATATTCTGAAAATTACATTTTCAAATGAAAAAATTCCAAGATAAACAAGAGAAATGAAGACAGTAAAGAATGAGGAGGAAGAAAAGACAAAAGAACAATAGAGGAAGGGAACAAAAGAAAATAAGAGGGGAAAGAGAGAGGGAAAGTGGGAAGGGTGGAATGTGGAAGAAGAAAAAAGAGGAGAATCATGTAGCGGAAAAGACAAGAAGGAGAAACTAAAGGAGATTTTTTAAAAGTTGGAGGGAAGATTTCTAAATGTTTATTATGTTTGTTTGAAGGTAAAGGTTCAGACCTTGCTTTTGAGCTCTGGCATAGAAAACCTTCTTCAAAGGGATGAATTATGAAGTTTTGCTAATCCAGGGATTATTTCAAATGTTAAATTTTAATTTAAGTTTCTTAAAAACTAGAAATTACTTTTCTTTCAACTGCTGAAATGGAATGATTGCTTTAAATGCTTTTAGGGACTGGCAGGGTACCATTAAGAACAATGCTTTTCTAATTCATTGGCGTTTCAAGCTTTCATGCATCTGTCATCTGAAAAATATAGTTAGGTTCCTCTGCTCTCCCATTATATTCCCTCCCCATTCCAACACACACCTTTTTTCTTTCTTTTTAAACACACATAGAACATCCAGACCCTGAGGCAGTGCATATTTCAGCAATTAGATTTGTGCTCATCTCTGAGTGGATGTAATTTTCAATATCATCAACCAGTCAAATCCCATTCAGTTTGGACATTAAAATACATTCAGTTGCACAACAGGCTTAATGCTTCGGAGACATCAAAACGCCTGCACAATCAGAAGGGGCAGTCACAACTCCATCCCGTTGTTCGATTCTTCTCTGTTTGGTGGGAATACAGCCCAGTGGAAAGAGAAACACAATAAACACTTTTTAAGAGGCCAAACATTATAAAATAGTAAAATCTTGCCTCATCTTCTGTGAAGTGAATTCCCTACACAACCTATAGTTATCTCTTCCACATCGCAACTTCCCCCCTGTTGTGATTAAAATTCTCTGGAGACTGTGTATAAATTTATAATTATTAGCAAAAGTTTGAGAGGGAGAGATTGTCACAAAATCACTTGACCATGCCTAAATTAATCTGGGTTTACTGGCTTATCTCCATTCTCTAGCCAAAATTGGCCACTCCAGGAAATCTCTAGTCCAAGAGCCAGTCAAAAGCACAAAAGCCCCAAGAAACCTTCCTGTTTCCTCAGTCCTTTCTCTTATAAAGCTATTGAAATCACTTTTTCTGGGTCTCTCTGACTGGACAGACTTGACTTCAGTCTGGGTCAGATCCCAGTCTTCCAGAAGTCACAAGTCACTCATAATTAGGAGCCAGCCTCTTCCAAGATAGCAGGGAGACATGAAGCCTTCTGGCATCCTGCCATAATATGCAAGCATGTCCAGTCATTGGGGCTGACACCAACCAAAATGGGTTGTCAAAAGGATGAGGTACAATTTATATTAAATTCACACACTCTTCTTGGCGGTGAATGATAGATTCATAAGGATTTCTCAGGCCCATTGAGGCAGAAGGCAGTCAGAAAAGAGACGTGCTTTGTAAAACCTACCCCAGACTCCTGGCAAGGATCCAATCATGAACCTGGAGGTCCACAAATCATATCATAGACATCTGGCTTTTCTAATTGGCTCTTCTTAATTGGCTTAAAACATTCCTGAAGGACTGAAATAGTATTGACCAAGTTAACATAACCTTAAAGCTTTATCTTGGACAGAGTGACCTTCCAACTTTTTCTATGCATCCCATAAAAATTCTACTCCCAGGAAATTACTGACAAGTTATTACAAACCTTGAGTTCTGTAGCAAGGACAGAGTGACCTTCTCTGCTCTGTAACCAGCACTTTCTCATGTCTTGGATAGCACACAAAAGAGAAACCTTGTAGATTAGTATTGTTGAATGTATTTAATATTCCCTTATGCAGCTCTGTACCTTTAATGGGCCACATACTTCGATAAGGCTTGAATACTCTTAAATGACATATAGAAAATGTGTACTTCTCACAAGTAACTTCTTTTTTCATGGATGTATAAAAATCACTCTTAAATGCCCAATAAACCAGGTCTTTGCAATTCAACTCTCGAGAGCCTCCCTAGGTTTCCCATGACTCAGTTATTCTCTGCTCGTCCATCTATCTGTCTCTGTCTTTCTCCCTGTTCTTGTTCTGTCTCTCACTCTTTAGCTTGCAATCACACACACTCTCTCAGAGTTTAGAACTTAGGTTGTGTCTTCTGGTCAGAACACATTTGCTATGATTCGACTACTTTGCTGCCTGAGCTAACCCAGCACAGGGTTGGGCTTTATCTCCCTTCTAACAGTAGCTACCAGGGAAAGCCACGAGGTGGACATTTTTTCCCGTTCACCACAGGTCAACGTATAAATTAAAAGGGAATTTTACAGATGTAGATGACACATGTCAAGCAGATGACACAGAAAGAAAAAAAAACAAAATTTTAGAACTCTGAAATAAATACTTAACCCCAAATGTACAATAAGGTACTAGAAATACTGCATAAAAGAAAAAGAAAAAAAATTCATACTTCTCTTCTATAAAGGGAGGGTGACAAAATTTTACATGGATTTTCCCAATAGAGGGAGAATCATGACACTAACCACCATTTTATGGAAGGAATAACAGTGGATAAAAACCTATATTTGATTTTTGGATTAACTATTTACTTAGTCTTGTAGATTCCTTTCCATAAAACACAGTTTCTTCATCTATAAAAAATGGGTAATTTCTACCTATATTATGCACCTCTGAGTATTGTTGGGAATTTCAAATGTAATTTGTGAAAAGTGCAATATCCATTCCTACAAATATTTTTAGAGAATTATTAAACAGAGGCATAAAGTTAAGCATGATTCAGTCAAATAAGATAATAAAACTCAAAATAAGTACAATACAAAATATCTCATAATATTGTAAATATAAGTACATGAAAAGTATTTAAATCTTGTATAATTAGAGAAATGATTATTAAAAACACTCTGAGGTACCACCTCGCACCTAGTAAAATGGCTAATGTGACAGCAAAGGAAAATAATAAATACTGGAGAGGATGTGGCAAAATTAGAACATTAATGCATTGCTGGTGGAGTTGTGAATTGATCCAACCATTCTAGAAATCAATTTGGAATTTTGTCCAAAGGGCTTTAAATGACTGCCTGCCCTTTGATCCAGCCGTACCACTACTAGGTTTGTACTCCAAAGAGATAATAAGGAAAATGACTTGTACAAAAATATAGCAGTATCGTGCTCAAAGGAATAATGAACTGGAGGAATTCCATGTGAACTAGAAAGACCTCCAGGAAGTGATTCAGAGGGAAAGAAGCAGAATGAAGAGAATGTTGTACACAGAGACTGATACACTGTGGCACAATTGAACATAATGTAATGGACTTCTCTACTAGCAGCAATGAAATGATACAGGACAATTCTGAGGGACTTATGAGAAAGAAAGCTTGCCATAGCCAGAGAAAGAACTGTCGGAGTAGAAACACAGCAAAAAAAAAACAAAACAAAACAAAACAAAACAAAAAAAACACATTTCCTTGATCACATGGTTTGATGTTGATATGATCAGGAATGTAGGCTCTAAATCAGTGGTTCCAAAACTTTTTTGGCCTACTGCCCCCTTTCCAGGAAAAATATTACTTAGGCCCCTGGAAATTAATTTTTTTTAAATTTTAATTGCAATTAATAGCAAAGATAATTGTATCTGTGGCCATCACTGCTCCCCCTGGATCACTGCAGCTCCCACCAGGGGGTGGTAGTGCCCACTTTGGAAATCACTGCTCTAAATGATCACTCTATTGCAAATATTAATATGGAAATAGGTCTTGATCAATGATACATTTAAAACCCAGTTGAATTACTCATTGGCTATGGGAGGGGGGAGGAAGGAGAGGAGGGAAAAATATGAATCATGGAACCATGGAAAATATTCTAAATTAATTAATTAAATAAATTTTAAAAAGATACTGGCAAAAAAAAGTACAAATATAAGTGGGAAAAAATTGTTTAACCTCCAGGGCTATCATTTTCTTTCACTAATCCTTTGCAACATGAATTAATTCTGACTTCATCAGTCAACTTAAACATTTCCTTTTAAATAAAAATGACCTAAAACTAAAATTCTGATTTAAATTTTTTGATATTTCAAATTAAATTATTTTAAATTAATGAGCACATATTTCCCTCCCTCTAATCACCTCTCTACTAACAAAAAATATAATAAAAACAAAATCACAGAAGTAAACATGAATATGCTGACAAAACAGTTTTAATCCTCATCCTTCTAGACCTCTCTATAGTATCTGCCACTATTGAAAACATTCTACTTTCTCTCCTACTCATCTAGACACCCAGCTCTACAATCTAGGGTTAATTTTCAATATGTAACTGCCTCTCTCTATATATCTATTTAACAGCCAATCTCCCTCTCAAATCTGCCTCCTTTAATCTGTTTACAATACTACAACCATTGTCCAGATCCTTAACTCCTGAATAGTCCTCTAATTGTTCTCTCACTTCTACTTTTACTCTTTTAATCTAACATCCATTAATCTGCTAAAGGGATTTTGCTAACTACAGATTTTACTCTATTACTTTTCTTACTAAATAAGCTCCAAAGACTCTCATTTCTTCTAAGATAAAATATAAAGTCCAGTGTTTGGCTCTTAAAACCCTTGGCCAACTTTTCTATTAAATTTATTTGAATCTTCCCGGAAACTAGATCTCTGCCTCCTGACTCCCTTTAAGATATAGCTGAAATCCAACTTTCTTTAACAATTCTTTTCCAATCCTTTATTGCTAGTGCCTCTTCTTTTGATTTTCTTCAAGTTATCTTGAATGTACATCATTACTTGCCTATTCTCTTCCTCATTGGAAGATGTATTCCTTGAGAGAATGTACTGGTCTTCACCTTATAAACTGAAGAGAAAGCATGAATTAATGGCAAGACTTGGCAACTACTTGCTTGGAAGTGGAAAGTCAAGGAGAGTGGAATCAATGATGACTTCTAGTTTGAAATGACAAGCTGAGGATGACTGGTGGTGCCACCCATAAAAATAACAAAGTTCAGAAAAGCGAAAGGTAGATGGAGAGGCTTAGAATTCTTAGTGAAAATTGCCCTGGAATGGAGGGAGTTTCTTCTCTTGATAATTCTTAGTTAACCAAGAGATAACTTCATTTTAAAAAGTCTAAAGTTCAGTATCATCCACTAGAGCTAGAAGTTTTGACATAACATCAGACTGATAGCAGCAGCATTTGAATCATTAGCTGTGAAGTAGACTGAAAACAAATTGAGTACATCTAAGAGAGGCAGCTTCAGAATTCTACAAGAGTATGTTTCATCAGAGACTAGAAGAAAACTACTTTTAAGGGGAATGTCACAAAAACTCCAAGAAGGAAGAAAAGGACTACCATTAAGTAGGAACTCTGTTATACTTTAGTACCATCTACTCTATTTTTATTTATATATTCAGTTTATTTATTTATTTGTTTGTTATGTTAAAATATCCATCCAGTTCACTCCTTCTGTCCCCTCCCCATTAGAGAAGGTATCATTTGGCAAAAAGATATGTGTACTATGTCTTACTTATTTCTATTTATCAATTCTTTCTCTGGAGATGTACATATACAAGTCATTCTTCAAAGTATTTCTGTTGCTGTGTGTAATATTCTCTTGGTTCTGCAGCCTTCATTCTTCATAATTTCATGTAGGTCTTTCCATGATTTTTCCCAAACTAACTTGTTCATCATTTCTTGTGGCAAAAGTACCTGGCATATAGTAAGAACTCAATAAATGCTTATTTCCTTTCCTTCTTTCTTTGCAGCCTTTCTGCCTTCCTGTCTTCTTCCCTTCATTCCTTCTTTCTATTTAATTCAACTCCTTCCCAGTTCCTGTTATCTTCAGCTATCCCTTTCAATTATGTCTTTTGGACCATGACTATCATAAACAAATTCTCCTTTATCCTAGATCTCTCTTTATCTAGATCTCTTCTCACACTTTTCCCATCTCTTAGAGAAATCTGGCATTCTCTGATTGATGCATCATTTGTGGCCATCCTTTCTATTACTGGCTGCTGCTTCTCTCATACCCCTGAAACCCTGGGCAAGGAGAAGTAGAGACAATCCTTGCTTCCCATTGCTACTTTTCAGTACTCCCTCTATCATCATCATTTAAGCTCTCCTCCTTTGAGGTCCATTCTATCCCCTTATACTATCCTATCCAGATCTTTGTGGTAGTCACCTATCAGTCAGTCCCAGATAACTCTCCTTTTTTCCCCAAGGAGTACAATATTTGACTCAGAGTCCTACTCTCTACCTCAATCTCCATTTTCAAACTTGAAGCCATTACATACTATCCTCCCACTCCCTTTTCTTTCCTTCTTCAGGGCAGTAACCATCCCTTTTAATATAATGAGAGAGATTGAGAGAGAGAGAGACAGAGACAGAGACAGAGACAGAGACACAGAGAGAGACAGAGAGAGACAGAGAGACAGAGAGAGACAGAGACAGTGACAGAGACAGAAGAGACAGAGACAGAGACAGAGGCAGAGACAGAGATAGAGAGGTAGAGAGATAAAGAGATAGAACGATAGATAGACATATTTGTGGATAAATGTGTTTGGGGGGTGTATATGTGTTTCAATCAAACGAATGAAACTATTAGCCATTTTTAATTATATACATATATACATATATATACCATTTGCATCTTAATTACATTGTCTCTTTATCAATATGCCATTTCATTATCAGATTTGATGAGAAAACTTTTTTTTTGCTTTAGTAAGAGTTCAGAGGCCTTTCAAAGTTTTTTTTAACTTCATATTATTATTTCTTTACTGACATTCATTACTTTCCTAAACATGCTCCTTTCACTGCTCAAAAATGTGTATATGCCTTCTCATGCTTCCTTGAATCTGACATATTTGTCAGATCTTTGGAGAAAAAAATATTCTTTTGTATTCATGTCACAGTTTATTCAGCCATTCTCTATTTTGTGGACATCTATTTTACTTTTTGTTCTTTTTTTACTATCAAGAGTGTTTTTCTCTTTAATATTCTCATTAATATTGGATTTTTCTCTCTATCCTTGATCTCCTTTGCTTAAATATTAAATAGTATCACCTATGTATTAACAGTATATAATGTGGATTGATTGGAAAGGCATAGTTCAAAATTTTAGGGAAGAATATTTAAACCAATATATAGACTTACCAATATATTAATGTGTCTATTATCACACAAACCCTTCAACAATTGTTTTTCTCCTTCTCTCCTATTTTCAGATGTGATAATAATGAAATTACCAAGAATTCTTGAAATATAAATATATCTATAAAAGATAAAGACAGGGGGAAACTTGATGCCTCAGTGGATTGAGAGCCAGGCCTGGAGATGGGGTCTTGGGTTCAAATCTGGCCTCAGATACTTCCTAACTGTGTGAGCCTGAGCAAGTCATTTCATCCCCATTGCTTAGCCCTTACCACTCTTCTACCTTAGAACTAATACACAGTATTGATTCTAAGATGGACGGTAAAAGTTTTTTTAAAAAAAATAAACATATAAAAGAAGAAAATGTTGATTAATGAAACAGATTACTTGAAGTTAGTACAAAAATTATGATAATCATATGTAATGAATTTAACACTTTGAAAATGGTAAGAAGAATAGGATTGGAGACCATGAAAGATGAGGATTGGTTTAAGTAAGTGGGCATTTTAATGTTAACAAAATAAGACTTACTACAAGGGCATGAATACTTTTACTGTTAGAAAAATTCATCTCAAAAAACAAAAGGTCAAGAATGGGAAGAGAAACAATGAAAAAAATATGTGAAGGATGGTGGCCAGCAGAACCAGATCTCAGACTATACTATAAAGCAATAAGCATCAAAACAATATGGTACTAGCTTAGAAATAGAAGGGTAGATCAATGGACTAGAATAGGAGTAAATGATCTCAGCAATCTAATGTTTGATAAATCCAAAGATCCCAGCTTTTAATTAGAACTCACTATTTGATAAAAACTACTAGGAAAATTGAAAAACAGTATGACAAAAATTAGTTTTAAATCAATATCTCATACTATATCAAGATAAGGTCAAAATTGCTATATGATTTAAATATAAAGGGTGATATAAATGAATTAGGGGAACATAGAATAGTTTAGTCAGATCTCTTTAGAGAAGAGAAGAATTTATACTCAAATGAGAGATAGAGAACATTACAAGATATAAAATGAATAATTTTATTATATTAAATTGAAAAGGTTTGTATAAACAAAAACAATGCAACCAAGATTAGAAGAGAAGCAACAAACTAGGAAAAATTTATAACCAATTTCTCTGATAAAAGTCTAATTTCTTAAATATGTAACAAACTGTCAAATTTATAAGAATCCAAGTCATTTCCCATTTGATAAATGGTCACAAAGATATGAATAGGCAGTTTTCAGATAAAGAAATCAAAGATATCAATAATCATATGAAAAATATTCTAAATCCCTATTTATTAGAGAAATTCAAATAAAAACAGCTCTAAGGTGCCACCATACATCTATCAGATTGACCAGTATGATGGTAAAATAAAATAATAAATGTTGGAGGGTACGTGCCAAAATTGGGATACTTGCATAGTTGGTGGAGTTGTGAATTGATTTAATCATTCTGGAAGGCTATTGGGAATTACACCCAAAAAGTCTATAAAATAATGCATACCTTTTGACCCAGCACTATCACTACTTGGTCTGTTTCCCAAAAACATAAGAAAATGGCAAAAGACCTCTTTGTACAAAAATATTTATAGCTGTGCTTTTTGTGGTGGCAAAGAATTGGAAAATAAAAGGATGTCCCTCAATTGGGGAATGCCTGAACATAATGTGGTATATGATGGTGATGAAATACTATTGTCCTCTAAGGTATGATTAATAAGATGATTTCAGAAAGAGCTGAAAAACACTTGCATGAAATGATGCAGAGTGAAATAAGCAGAACCAGGAGCACATTATACAGAATAACAGCAATACTGTGCAATGATTATGTGATATACTTTGCTACCAACTGCAATACAAATATCCAGGACAATTCTGAGGGGTTATGACAAAGAATGCTATCCACTACCAGAGAAATAATTATGGGAGTAGAAATGCAGATAAAAAACACATATGATTTATTACTCATTTAATTGGGTATTTGATTTGAGATTTTGGTTTTATAAATTATTCACTTAAAATGAATAATATAGACATATTCTTTGTGTGATAATACATGTATATCCCAGATTGAATTACTTTTCAACTCTGGGAGGAGGGAGGAAAGAGGGGAGCCAGACAACATGAATCATATAACCTCAGAAAATTTGTGTGGAAATTTATTATTAAAATGAAATGAAGATAAAACTTTAACAAAATGTAGCAACCTGTAAAAAGTACATAAGTAAATGATGGAAAGACTGTCATATAAACAAATGATTAGACTTGCTTTGTTTGGCACAAAATAACAAAAGTAGGAGAAACTGTAAATTGGAGAGTGGGAGGTATAAAGTAAAGCTTCCTAATCATTTCACAGATAGACCAGTGGAATGAGAGGTCTCAAGAAATGATAGTCTGTCTATCCCAGAAAATTTTTGAAGAAATGCTTGCACAAACCACTAGCTAGTTATTTTATAGAGTTGATTTCGGCATAAAATGGATTGTGATAATATTAAAATTTTCTAGAGACTATATATTAATTTATAAGTATTAAGTAGTAGAAAGAGGATTAGAGAAAGAAAAATCCACATAGTAACCCATCCTCTTTCCTAGCTAACTCAAGTTTTGCACTCATCTTGTGTCTCTGTTCATTCTTGCTACTTGGTCCGAAAAATGAAGGCGCTTCCTTTATCCATAAATTTTACTCCCTTTGACATAATTTTTCTGGGCCTCATTAACGGGACAAACTTGACCTCAATCTGAGTTAGAGGCCAGTCTTCCAGATGTCAGGAGTCATGTGAGACAAGAGGAAAGCATATTCAAGGACATTAGGGAGCCAAGAGACTTCTCATGTCCTACCAGATTGTGTATATGTCCCCCTTATACAGATAAGTCTCAGTCCTTGGTCTTAATTCAATCAAGGGATGTGGGCTAAACCAAAACCTCCTAATTCAGTAGAGAATAGGTTTTCAAATTCAATATGAAACTTTCATTTTAACACTCCAAAACTTATTTTAAGGTACAAAGAAAAATGTGTGCAAACCAGTGTTAAATTCTCACAATTGGAATAGACATTTTGAAATTTTTAACTCTATTAATTTTTATTGAAATGATTGCATTCAACAGCCATGGATACATAAAGAAGTCGGGAAAGAAAAGTCTTTCTCAAATGTTCCTAAAATTAAATTCCAAAAAAATATTTCATTGAAATTTTTTGTATGTAAAATTGTTCTTCCTAACCTTGTGAATTAAATGTCCCCAGTCTATACTAATTTGATAGAAGTGAGAATGGGAGGGAGCGTCCAGAGTCAGTAGAAAGTTAGTAAAAGATTTAAAATTTGAAACTCATGTTATGACTCCCATTCCAGTACTTTCTATACTACATCAGCCTGCTACTTGAATTTGAAGCATTTCTTCTAAAAGATGAATGACTCAAATATATAAGGAGCTAAATCAGTTGTACAAAAAAACAAGCCACTCCCCAATTGAAAAATGGGCAAGAGACGTGAATAGGCAATTCTCGGGTAAAGAAATCAAAAGTATCAATAAGCACATGAGAAAGTGTTCTAAATCTCTAATAACTAGAGAAATGCAAATCAAAACAACTCTGAGGTATCACCTCACACCTAGCAGATTGGCTAAAATGAAAGAAGGGGAGAGTAATGAATGCTGGAGGGGATGTGGCAAAATCGGGACATTGATGCATTGCTGGTGGAGTTGTGAACTGATCCAGCCATTCTGGCTGGCAATTTGGAACTATGCTCAGAGGGCTATAAAAGAATGCCTGCCCTTTGATCCAGCCATACCATTGTTGGGTTTGTACCCCAAAGAGATCATAGATAAACAGACTTGTACGAAAAAATTTATAGCTGCGCTTTTGTAGTGGCAAAGAACTGGAAAGGGAGGGTATGCCCTTCAATTGGGGAATGGCTGAACAAACTGTGGTATATGCTATCATATATCAACTTACCTCCCTGTTGTATTAATTAGAAATCTTGAACCTTTGGATTCCATCTCCCAGAATTCTTTTTCATCTCTCAGAATCCTTTATCTCCTTCATCCCCACCTTGCATGTTTGTGTGTTTGTATATCCTTCTGAAACTCTACCCCTTCTCTCTCTCTTCTCCAGTGTGTGCAATCAGGGAAGTGGCTTTTTTCTTTACTGATGTTTGCTGTTTTCCTTTTTGCTTCAAGTTATTATAAATAAACTTTATAAAATTATAATAGTTGAAGTATTTTGGATATTAATTTTGAAACTCACACTGTGACTTCTAAGACCAAAACTCCATTTTGGGGGGTAACAACTCCTCTATATGTCCCTTCCTCTACAACAGTGTAAGCTCTATGAGGGAAAGAATTGTCTCCAATTTTGTACTTAAATACTCAGTGCTTAGTACAGAATGCAAGCAATGTGGCAAAGTGAAAAGAATTCTGGGCATAGTTAGGAAAACTGAAATCTGGTCTCAGAAATTTGCTAGATTTAGGCCCCTGAGCAAATTTACTTAAACTTATGTTTACTTCACTTTCCTCTTTTATAAAATGGGGATAATAAAAGTTTCTATATATCCCCCAACCATCGTAAGGATTAAGTGAAATGATTAAAAGAGCCTGGAAAATTGTAAGTACTATATAAATCTAAGCTATTTTATTGTTGGTACAAAGTTATTGATTTAATATTTTCACTATTTTATCTACACTATTCCCCAACACCACCATTTAAAAATATTATTTTATAGAAAATTGATGTGTCAAATCATGAAAGAATTTGCCTAAAATGAACCAAACATAATTGTCAAATCTTGAAGCCCATTCCTTAATTATATGGGTCTTTGTAAAATGAAAAAGATTAGAGAAGATTTATGAAGACCCTTTCTACCACTCCCCTTCCAGATATCTCTAAGTTCTTCTCAACATAACTAGACTTTATTTTATTTCCAGTAACATTTGCTATGACTCCTCAATAGCCCACACCAAAAGAAATGTCTCTTTTTAATTGGATTTCAAGAGCTGGAGTTCAGAGTAAATGAAAATAGGGGATGGCTAGGTCAGTCTAAGTGGTATAAGTAAGAATGATTACATAAATTAACTAAAGCCAAGGCTAATTAAGGCTGCAAGAGAAGGATTGTCTTAATTTTGAAAATGTTTATGGTATGAAGAACTATTGTCATTTTAAGAAAAGTAGACCAAATACCATAGGGAAATAAACTAATGTGGAGAATTATGATGAGATTAATGATAGTGAAGGTGGTTATTAGCATCTTTATTGAATTTTGTTTCCTTATATTAATTTGGGCCAGAATTTTAAAACCCCTTCCTCAATTCACAAAGAAGTGTTTTAACATGTTCTGCATGACCTGATGGTTTGCAGTTTTAACTCATTCATCTTTTTTTTAGATTTTTTCTTTTCTTTTAATTTTTTTAGAATATTTTTCCATGGTTACATGATTCATGTTCTTTCCCTCCCCTTCAATCTCCCCACCCTCCTTGTAGCCAATGTGCAGTTCCAATGGATTTTACATGTACCACTGATCAAGACCTATTTCCATATTTTTGATAGTTGTACTGGGGTGCTCCTTTAAAGTTTGCATCCCTAATCATATCCCCATCAACCCATGTGTTCATGCAGTTGTTTTTCTTCTTTGTTTCTACTCCCACAGTTCTTTCTCTGAATATGAATAGCATTCTTTCTCATAAGTCCCTCAGAATTGTTCTGGATCATTGCATTGCTGCTAATAGAGAGGTCCATTACATTTGATTGTGCCACAGTGTATCAGTCCCTGTGTACAACGTTCTCCTGGTTCTGCTCCTTTCACTCTGCATCAATTCCTGGAGATCATTCCAGTTCACATGGAATTTTCCTCCAGTTCATTATTCCTTTGAACACAATAGTATTCAATCACCAGCATATACCACAATTTGTTCAGTCATTCCCCAATTGAAGTTCATTCCATCATTTTTTACCACCACAAAGAGTGAGGCTATAAATATTTTTGTACAAGCCTTTTCCCCTATTATCTCTTTAGGGTATACACCCAGCAGTGGTATTGCTGGATCAAAGGGCAGATAGTCTTTTATAGTCCTTTGGGCATAGTTCCAAATTGCCATCCAGAATGGTTGAATCAATTCACAACTCCACTACCAATGCATCAGTGTCCCAATTTTGCCACATCCTTTCCAACATTCATTTCCTTTGCTGTCATGTTAGCTAATTTGCTAGGTGTGAGATGGTACCTCAGCATTGTTTTGATTTGCATTTCTCTAATTATAAGATATTTAGAACACACTTTCATGTGTTTATTGATAGTCTTGATTTCTTTATCTGAAAACTGCCTATTCATGTCCCTTGCCCATTTATCAATTGGGGAGTGGCTTGCTTTTTTGTACAATTGATTTAGCTCCTTATATATTTGAGTCATTCATCTTTTAGAAGAAATGCTTCAAATTCAAGTAGCAGGCTGATGTAGTATAGAAAGTACTGGAATGGGAGTCATAACATGAGTTTCAAATTTTAAATCTTTTACTAACTTTCTACTGACTCTGGACACTGCTCCCTCTCATTCTCACTTCTATCAAATTAGTATAGACTTGGGACATTTACTTCACAAGGTTAGGAAGAACAATTTTACCTATAAAAATTTCAATGTAATATGTTTTTGGAATTTAATTTTAGGAACATTTGAGAAAGACTTTTCTTTCCTGACTTCTTTATGTATCCATGGCTGTTGAATGCAATCCTTTCAACAAAAATTAATAAGGTTAAAGAATTGCAAAATATGTCTATTCCAATTGTGAGAATTTAACACTGGTTTGCACACATTTTTCTTTGTACCTTAAAATCAGTTTTGGAGTGTTAAAATGAAAGTTTCATACTGATTTTTTATATAATTGATTTAAGTCCCTGTATATTTGAGTAATTAGACCCCTGTCAGAGTTTTTTGTTATAAAGATTTTTTCCCAATTTGTTGTTTCCCTTATGATTTTGACTACATTATTTTTGTTTGTACAAAAGCTTTTTAGCTTAATATAATCAAAACCATTTAATTTACATTTTGTAATTTTCTCTAACTCTTGTTTGGTTTTAAAATCTTTCCTTTCCCAGAGATCTGACACGTATACTATTTTGTGTTCACTTAACTTATTTATAGTTTCCCTCTTTATATTCAGGTCATTCACCCATTCTGAATTTAACTTGGTGTAGGGTGTGAGATGTTGATCTAAAACTAATTTCTCCCATATTGTTTTCCAAATTTCCCAGCAGTTTTTGTCAAATAGTGGATTCATGTCCCAAAAGTTGGGCTCTTTGGGTTTATTGTACACTGTCTTGCTGACTTCATTAACCCCAAGTCTATTCCACTGATCCTCCTCTCTGTCTCTTAGCCAGTACCATATTGTTTTGATAACTGCTTCTTTATAGTATAGTTTAATATCTGGTACTGCTAGGTCCCCTTCCTTCACATTTTTTTTTCATTATTTCCCTTGATATTCTTGATCTTTTGTTATTCCAAATGAAATTTGTTATACTTTTTCCTAATTCAGTAAAGAAGTTTTTTGGTAATTTGATAGGTATGGCACTAAATTGGTAAATTAATTTGGGTAGAATGTTCATTTTTATTATGTTAGCTCATCCTACCCATGAACAATAATTCCAAATAATTTTCAATTGTTGAGATCCAGTTTTATTTTTTTGGAAAGTGTTTTGTAGTTGTTTTCATATAATTGCTGTGTTTGTTTTGGTAGATAGATTCCCAAGTATTTTATATTGTCTAGGGTGATTTTAAATGGTGTTTCTCTTTTTACCTCTTGCTACTCTAATGTTTTGGAAATATATAGAAATGCTGATGATTTATGTTCATTTATTTTGTATCCTGCAACTTTGCTAAAGTTGTTGATTATTTCTACCAGCTTCTTAGTTGATTCTCTAGGATTTTTTAAGTAGACCATCATATCATCTGCAAAGAGTGATAGCTTAGTCTCCTCACTGCCTATTTTAATAGCTTCAATTTCTTTTTCTCCTCTGATTGCTATTGCTAGTGTTTCTAGTACTATGTTGAATAATAGAAGTGATAATGGGCATCCTTGTTTCACTCCTGATCTTATTGAGAAGGCTTCTAATTTATCCCCATTGTATATAATGCTTATTGATGGTTTTAGGTATATACTGTTTATTATTTTTAGGAAGGGTCCTTCTATTCCTATACTTTTCAATGCTTTCAATAGGAATGGATACTGTATTTTGTCAAATGCTTTTTCAGCATCTATTGAGATAATGATGTGATTTTTGTTTGTTAGACTGTTGATATGGTCAATTATGTGGATGGTTTTCCTAATGTTGAACCATCCTTGCATTCCTGGTATAAATCCCACCTGATCATGGTGGATGATCTTCTTAATTACTTGCTGGAGTCTCTTTGCTAATATTCTATTTAAGATTTTTGCATCTATGTTCATTAGGGAGATTGGTGTATAGTTTTCTTTTTCTGTTTTTGGTCTACCTGGCTTTGGAATCAGTACCATATTTGTGTCATAAAAGGAATTTGGTAGGACTCCTTCTTTGCTTATAATATCAAATAATTTGTATAGTATTAGAATTAGTTGCTCTTTGAATGTCTGAAAGAATTCACTTGTGAATCCATCAGGTCCTGGTGATTTTTTCTTAGGGAGTTCTTTGATGGCTTGTTCAATTTCTATTTCTGATATGGGATTATTTTGGTATTCTATTTCTTCTGCTGTTAATCTAGGCAATTTATATTTTTGTAGATATTCATCCATATCTCCTAAATTGTTATATTTGTTGCCATATAATTGGGCAAAATAGTTTTTGATAGCCTTAATTTCCCCTTCATTAGAGGTGAGGTCTCCCTTTTCATCTATAATACTGTCAATTTGGTTTTCTTCTTTCCTTTTTCTTATTAGATTGACCAGTACTTTGTCTATTTTATCTGTTTTTTCAAAATACCAGCTTCTAGTCTTATTTATTAATTCAATAGTTCTTTTACTTTCGATTTTATTAATTTCTCCTTTAATTTTTAGTATTTCTAATTTAGTTTTCATCTGAGGGTTTTTAATTTGTTCGCTTTCTAATTTTTTGAGTTGTATACCCAATTCATTAATCTCTGCCCTCCTTAATTTGTTAATATATGCATTCCAGGATATAAATTTCCCCCTGAGTACTGCCTTGGCTGCATCCCACAGAGTTGGTAGGATGTCTCATCTTTGTCATTCTCTTCAATGAAATTGTTGATTGTTTCTATGATTTCTCCTTTGACAAATTGGTTTTGGAGAATCATATTGTTTAATTTCCAATTGGTTTTTGATTTGCCTGTCCAGGTGCCCTTACTAATTATTAATTTTATTGCATTATGATCTGAGAAGGTTACACTTATTATTTCTGCTCTTTTGCATTTGTTTGCAATGATTCTATGCCCTATTACATGGTAAATCTTTGTGAATGTACCATGTGCAGCTGAAAAGAAGGTGTATTCCTTTTTGTCCCTATTTATTTTTCTCCACATATCAATTAAATCTAATTTTTCTAGGACTTCATTCACCTCTCTTACCTCTTTCTTATTTATTTTTTGGTTTGATTTATCTAGATCTGAAAGAGGAATATTTAGATCTCCCACTAGTATGGTTTTACTATCTATTTCCTTCTTGAGCTCTGCCAGTTTCTCCTTTATGAATTTGGATGCTATACCACTTGGTGCATGTATATTGAGCAGTGCTATTTCCTCATTGTTTATACTGCCTTTAATCAGGATGTAAAGACCTTCCCTGTCTTTTTTAATCATATCTATTTTTACTTTGGCTTTGTCAGAGATCATAATTGCCACTCCTGCCTTCTTTTTTTCATTTGACACCCAAAAGATTTTGCTCAAGCCCTTAACCTTAAACTTGTGTGTGTGTCTACCCACCTCATATGTGTTTCTTGTAGAGAACATATGGTAGCATTTTGGTTTCTGATCTACTCTGCTATTTGCTTCCATTTTATGAGCGAGTTCATCCCATTCACATTCAGAGTTACTATTATCAGTTGTGCATTCACTGATATTTTTGTATCCTCCCCTAGACCCACCCCTTCTTCTTAAACTATTTTCTTTTAAACCAGTGGTTTGCTTTGAGCCAATATCCCTCATCCCCTCCCTTGATTGACTTCCCTTTCTACCCCTTCCCTTGTTATTCGCCTCTTTGTTTTTTAAAGGCCTAATCATTTCCCTCCCCCTTCTTCTCCCCTCACTTTTTTGACCTCCCCACTCCCCTGCTCCCTTTGGTTTGTCCCTTCTGACTTTCTCAGTAGGGTTAGATAGAGTTTTTTATCCAAATGGATAATAAAGCTACTCTTCCCTCTCTGGGTTGATTACAGAGAGTAAGGTTTGATTATTCCCTCTTAATGCTCTCTTCCTCTCCTTCTTATAATAGTATTTATCCCTTCCCCTTCCCATGCCCTCTTTGTGTGTAATAGAATATCCTATTTTTCTTATTTACTCAGATTTTTCTTGGTGTCCCCTACTATTCCCCCCCCTCTTTCCTACTCCCCATGTCATCTTAGACCATTCAGTATTCCATCCTCTCCCTGTGAATTATTCTTCTGATTACTATAATAGTGAATACTATAATAGTGAAGAGTTCATTAGAGAATTATACATAGCATTTCTCCACATAGTAATATAGATAATTAGATCTTATTTAAGCCCTTAAAGAGTCAAATTTAAAAAAATATATAAGTTTTATTTCTTTTCCCTCTGTTTCTTATTTACCTTTTCATGTTTCTCTTGATTTTTGTGGTTGGATATCAAACTTTCCATTTATTCATGGTCTCTTTTGTGCAAAAATTTGGAAATCTTCAATTTTGTTGAATGCCCATACTTTCCCCTGGAAGTATATAGTCAATTTTGATGGGTAGTTGATCAGTGGCTGAAGGCCCATCTCTCTTGCCTTTCTGAATATTGTGTTCCAAGCCTTGCGGTCTTTTAGCGTGGAGGCTGCAAGATCCTGTGTGATCCTGATTGGTGCTCCTTGATATTTGAATTGTCTCTTTCTGGCTTCTCTTAGATTTTTTCTTTTACTTGAAAGCTCTTGAATTTTGCTATTATATTCCTTGGTGTTGACTTTTCTGTGTCCAGGGTAGAGGGTGATCTATGGATCCTTTCAATGTCTATATTGCCCTCTTGTTGTAGAATTTCAGGGCAATTTTGCTGAATAATTTCTTTAAATATCGAGTCCAAGTTTCTATTAATTTCTGCCTTTTCTGGAAGACCAATGATTCTCAAATTGTCTCTTCTCGACCGGTTTTCTTGGTCTGTCACTTTCTCATTAAGATATTTCATGTTTCCTTCTATTTTATCAGTCTTTTGACTTTGTTTTATTTGTTCTTGTTGTCTTGAGACGTCATTATGTTCTAATTTTTCAATTCTAGCCTTTAAGGGCTGGCTTTTGGCTATAATCTTTTGGTTTTCGGCTATAATGTTTTGGTTTTCCTTTTCAATCTGGTCATTTTTGGTGTTCAATTTGCTTATCAGTTCATTTGATTTCTGAGCCTCACTTTCCAATTGAAAAATTCTGCCTTTTAAGCTGTTATTTTCTTGCCAGATCTCTTCCATCTTCTTCAACATCTCATTTTTGAACTCTTCAATAGCATGTGACCAGCTTTCATTTTTTTGGTAAGGTCTGGATATGATTAATTGTTTGTCCTCCTCTGTTGTCTGGATTTTCTCTGTGTAAAAGTTGTCAACTGTTCCAGAGTTTTCCTTGATAATCTTTTTCTTCTTCTGGAGTTCTTGGCTTGCCATCGTTAGCCCCACTCCTTTTCAGTTTTGTCTTTACACGCCCCCCAGCCACTTGTGGTCCCTCTTCTTGCAGCACACAGGTATAAGCCCTGGGGCTGCTAGTGATTTAATGGTTTCTCCAGTCCTGTTTTCACTCTTGTGTGTTGGCCTTGGACCTGTGCAAGGTGTGTGGTGTGAGTGGTGGGGGAGGGTTTTCTTCCTCTCGCCTTTTACTGAGAGCTGTTTTACCCCTTTATAGCAATGGAGATGCCCCGATTCTGCGTACCTTCAATGCTGAGCCCTGTTGTGAGGTTCCTTCCTTTGTCTGGGTTTGTTTTTATTTCCCCTTGAGGAGTCCTATATGCTTCGGGTAGGAGAGATCGAGCAGCTGCTCCTTACTCTGCCTCCATCTTAACCGGAAGTCTCTGGGGCATCCCACAAGCTTTTTTTTTTTAAGTTTTCATATGTTTATTTATCAAGACCTTATAATATCATTATCATGGACTAAATCTGATAACTTTAATGAGTGTTATTCTCCCCTACTCAAATGTGTCTCCACACTTTTCACTTTCCTTTAATTAGGTAAAAACAAAAGCAAAAGAGTACCTATTTAAAGAATTCCCACAATCCACTGGAATGGCAAATTGAAAGGCTATGATTGGTGCCTGTGAAAAGGAGGAGAGACAGGAAGTGATGTGAAAAAGGGGTATAAAAGGTGAGATCCGAAAAGAAGATTCATTGGATTGATTCCTGGTCTTTTGGGAGAGAACTTTCTTATGGATGGATTCCTGGGATTTTTGAAAGAGACTTTTCTCTTGGGTTAGTTTTGGGTTGGAGGTTGCTGCCCTGCAGAGGCTTGCTGGGGGAATACCAAGAGCTGAAGGAAGAGGCTTGCATTGGTGGAATCCTTGCTGAAGACATCACTGGGACTTCTGACAGAAGAGACTACAGCAATTCCATGTGGAGACTGGGACTTGAGGGAGACCTTGCCAGGTGGCAAGCTGGAATTTTTTGGACAGCAATTATAAGGTATCTAGCTAATCAGTATTTTCTACTTCTTTCCTAAATCTCTCCCATTTATCATATTTATATTATATTAAATTATTACAAGCTACTAACAGCTATTCTGAGTTAATTTTATAAATAGCAAACACAATCTTCTCTTTTTTTTTCTATTTTTTTTAAACCCTTGTTCTTCGGTGTATTGTCTCATAGGTGGAAGAGTGGTAAGGGTGGGCAATGGGGGTCAAGTGACTTGCCCAGGGTCACACAGCTGGGAAGTGGCTGAGGCTGGGTTTGAACCTAGGACCTCCTGTCTCTAGGCCTGACTTTCACTCTACTGAGCTACCCAGCTGCCCCCTCTTTTTAACTCTTATATTTGTCAAACCAGTTTTCCCCCTTACATTTATTGGCAAAACCAATTTTAACTGTTACAGGTAGAAAAAAATTCCTGGGTTCCTTGGGATGTATTACAGTTACATTACTGAACTGTACTCCTGTCTGTTAAGCAGGTTCTCATGTGATATTTCCTTTGTCTTTTACTAGAGACCTCAAGTTTAGAACAATCCATTTATATTTTGAATAGATGTGTTATTATTAAATATTAGGAAGTTTTTTTTCAGATATGCTATTACTAGACACTACTATTTTATAAATCTATTAATGTAACCTCAGAGCACATGAAGTTTGTTTATTTTGTTTTTTTGGTTTTTCACTTACATATCACATTACCAACCTTGATTTTGAAATAAATAACACTTTCAGGTCTTTTTCAAACATATACTTCTATTAAATAAAATAGAATAGTTCTTATGCGACCCCATTTTTCTAACTCTAAGGGAAAAGAACTCTGACAGTTGGCTTTCTTATTTCTTGCCTCTTCCTTAAATTTAAGTTTAAGTATCTATAGGTGTTTGAAGTCACAAGATCCTACTTCAACAGGCAGCCGATTCTAATGCATTTGGTTTGGAAGGCTCAACTGCTTTGTTTCAATACTGAGATGCTGAACTCCAGAAAATTAGACATGAATTCAATATACAAAAATAACTCTGCAAGGAAAATGACTCAGCTCCTGCACCCCTGGACAGAGTCCAACCTACTGCTTTGATCAAAATGTTTCTTTGATGGCCTCCATACTCACCTACAATCCTCCCAAGCTGAAATTTTCAATCACAGGCCAAAACTAGCCATGAAATTAAGAAATGTGAAGGGATCGAAGGGAAAGTGACTCAGAGTCCACAGTAGCCTGTTGGAGACTCATTTAAGTTAACTGAACATCTGGATAATTATCTGAGAAGAAAGTCAATTCATTCATTGTCTGGTATTTTTAAGCTGATGGTGTGTGTGTGTGTGTGTGTGTGTGTGTGTGTGTGTGTGTGTGTGTGCAAATTTCAGGGAAATAAAGAGTGATCTAAGAAGAGGATATGCAGAAAATAGATGCCACTTGTTTTCCACATCTATTCCCTACTTCTCCAGTAGTACAAAGAATACTCTGGGGTAAGAAGCCCTGAATACAAACACCAACTTCACTACTCATGTATTCATGAGAGCAATACTCAGCTTCTATAGACCTCAGTTTCCTTAAATTTAAAATGATTTATGACTAGATGACCTCAAATGACTCTACTTCAAATTTTATAGTCTTGTTATTATTAATAATAGATACTACTTATATTATGCTTACTATGTGCCAGAGACTGAGATAAGTGCTTTACAATTATTATCTGTTAGCTAGTGGGAGGGAGAGAACATGGATTCCAAAATACTGAAAAATGAAAATTACATTGACATGTTCATTTTTATTAAAAAATACTGATGGCATGTACCTCCCTGAGTTTTTGTGAGGATCAAATTACATGCATTTTGGAAAGCATTTAGTATAGTGCCTGGCAGAGAGTTGGTGCTTAGTAAATCCTTATTTGCTTAAAAAAAATAAAAGTATTATCTCTGATCCTCACACCAACCTTGGGAAGTAGGTGTTATTATTATCCCTTTTTACAGAGAAGGATACTGAATCAAACAGCAGGTTGAATGACTTGCCTAGGTTCACCCACCTAGTAAAATTTTGAGGTCTGATTTAAACTTGCTTTCCAGATTCTAGGTCTTTACTCTAGTCACCATTGTCTATTGATTTTTGTCTATTAATTGTCAATTGTTGTCTATTGATAGATTTTGTCTATTGTCTACTGATAAATTTTATCAATGAGATTCCTGTAGTTTCCTTCAGGTGATCTTTTGACCCCCCCCCCTTTTTAAATCATCCTTCCTTGGATGTATTCCAAATAGTTAATGTCCTTCATAATATAGGAATTTCTACCTTTTCTTACACAGGAAATAGACCTTTCGTTTGGTAAATAGTAGGAAGCACACTGGTCAAGGAAGCACACTGACGACCTGTGTTCACATCTAGCCTTGGCAACTTAGTAATTATGTGATCTCAAGAGCATAATTTTCCCTTTTAAGTATCAATTTCTTAAAGTCTAGAGACTAGAGACTAGTCTCTAGAGGGTGAGGAGAGATAAATTTCCATTTGACATTAGAAAGTAAAAACAACTTAATAGTGATTAGATCTAAAAAGATAAACAAGCTCCCTGGGGAAATCAGGAGGGGTGAGGATGGGATGACCACTTGTTTGGTGTGATGAGAATTTAATAATAGCTGATACCCTTTTGGGGGGCACCCTAAGACCCCAAGGTTAACTTTGGATTTTAAATTTTGAAGTCACTCCCTTATTGTATTAAGTTGCAGTTAATTAAAAGAAATCACCTTTGATTGAATTAAGAACAAACATAGCCTGTTGTTTATCTGTCAAAAAACTCCTTAAGATAGCGGAATAAAGGAAAGACAGTGGTGAACATGAGTACTATGCTGCCATCTTAAAGGAGTCATAGAGTCTGAAAGACTCTAGGCACTTCCTGCCTCCCTAGCTCCAGGAAGATCTGCCTCTTTTCAGAGTAAGGTTTGAATACTCCAAAAGCCCTCAAAAAGGGATATTATGAGGAGCATAAATTTGAGTGGAGGGAGGAAGAGGGGTCTTTTTTCTATGAATTGAGAGCAAGATGTGTGTGCAGGCATGGCTCCTGGGATCAGAGGACTTCTCTTTCTCTGACCTGCTTTTTAATTATTTAACAAATAATTATAAATTAAGATACAATCTCAAGAGCATTTTAATCTTAATAGTTTGTTATTGGAGAGATTCTTTAGAAGCTTATACTCGATGTGTATATAGATATATAGATATAGATATAGATATAGATATAGATATAGATATAGATATAGATATTCTGAGTTTACTTTCCTTAATTCTGTGTAAGGAAATTAATTTTCTGCTTCACCTCAGGCCCACATTATAGTTTTTGTTGTTCAGTCATTTCATTTGTGCCTGACTCATCATGTCCTCATTTGGTATTTTCTTAGCAAAGACAACTGATGTGATTTGCCATTTCCTTTTCAGCTCATCTTCAAGATGAGGAAACTGAGGCAGACAAGTTTAAAGAACTTACCCCGAGTCGCACAGCTAGTAATTGTTTGAGGTTGTATGTGAACTCAGGAAGATGAGTCTTCCTGACTTCATAGCCAGCAGCTAATTGCTCCCTACACTATAGTTTACAAGTATTAAATAGGTATAAGTGAATTTTCCTTTAACCTCAGAGAATCTCAAGAGCTTGGTCATTGGATTATAGCAATTAAATCTGTCTCTAAAAATCTCATGCAGCGAAGATGAAACTTTTAGAGATGGAATGCTGGGCCCCACCTCCACCCCACCCCAAACCCCAAGTGCCATGCCCACCCCTCCCAGAGAGAGAGTACCATGCTACTCCCACCTCACCTCAACTCCCCCTTTACCCCAGATAGGGGAGAGAGGAAGTGCTCTCAATGGGCTGCTGGGCAGAGGAGCAGGTGATGAGAGGCACGTGTGGAGAGGGAGAGGAGAGTGGCCCCAGCACCCCTCTCCCCTTTAGCTATGTGCCACTCTGTGAGCTATGCTCCCCTCAAACCTAGCTCCTCTCCAACCCCACCACAGGAATTACCTTCGCCCCAGACTCAACAGGCTGCTGTCTGCACCATGACAACATGTGAGTCCCCCTCTGATAGGGGGACTGCTCTGCCTGCCCTTTCTGGGATGCGTGCCATAGGGTCACCATCATGGCTTTACTGCTTTCTCTCTCAATTATTTTCCATATATCCTGTAATATAGCCTTCTTTTTATGTATTTGTTTGCTTGTGGTGTCCTCCTTTAGAATGTAAGCTTTTTGAAGAAACCATCTTTTGCTTCTTTTTGTATTGCCAGAACTTAGCATAGTGCTTGGCACATGGAATTATATTGAATATACAACTGACTAAAAAATAAAAAGCCAATAAGTAGTTGAAAAGCACAGGTTTAAAGATTTTTTTGGGAAGGAGATTACTTTACCTCTGGGCCAAAAAGGAAGAGGAGGACATTTTTGTTTTTTGTGATTGTATTTTTTCCTCTTCTTACAACATACAACATCACAGAATTAAATGGAAGAATAAGAGACAAATGTATTCATATGAGAACAGAGAACACCCATATACAAACAACAAACACAGTTACATAGATATGGCCCCATGAGGGTGGAAGTTGCCTCAAGAAATATGATCCCTTGCAACAGAAAAGAGCTGATTTTATACTCCAGAAAATTGTGCACTATAAGAGCTCAGCTGAGTAACCTACCCAGCAAATACACTGTACTCAAGATGAGATTCAGGACAGAGAGGCAGCCACTGAGTCATACTATATCAGTATTGTCACTTTTTTTTCTGTATATCTGAAATTTGTGTCTTAGTTCCATTGTACTCATAGCTTCAGATGACTCTTCCTATGGGAACTGTGTGTATTTGTGGGTCAGTAAATACCAGGCTTCAGGAAGGGAATGTTGGAAAATGTATGAATGTGTGTATGTGTATGTGTATTTTATATATACGAGTAAGTGTGTGCAGATGTATGTGTACATATGCATGCATTGTGTATGTATACATATGACATCTATGTGTAGAGATGTACACGTATGTGTTGTTGTTCAGTCATTCAGTCATGTCCAAGTCTTTGTGACACCATGCAATATATACTGCCTGTGGATTTTTCTTTGCGGAAATAATGGAATGGTTTGCTATTTCTCCATATTACTGTCTATCTACCTCTTGATCTATCTTATCTAGCTGTCTATCTGTCTATCTGTCTATCTATCCATCCATCTCTCTATCTGTATTTCTGTCTATCTATCTATCTATCTATCTATCTATCTATCTATCTATCTATCTATCTCTTGATCTGTCTATCTATTTATTCATCTCTCTATCTGTCTGTCTGTCTGTCTGTATACCTATCTATTTATCTATCTACTTATCTATCTATCTATCTATCTATCTATCTATCTATCTATCTATCTATCTATCTATCTTTCCTCTGTATCTGTATTTCTGTCTATCTATCTATCTATCTATCTATCTATCTATCTATCTGTCTCTGTCTGTCTATCTATCTCTTGATCTGTCTATCTATTTATTCATCTCTCTATATGTCTGTCTGTCTGTCTGTCTGTATACCTATCTATTTATCTATCTACTTATCTATCTATCTATCTATCTATCTTTCCTCCTTACCATGCCTTTGATATTTAAGTCTGTTTGTAAAACACACTAATTGAGGGTGATAAACACGAGTTTCCACTCATTGGATTTCCTCTAGAACCTAAAGTACCAGCTATCTTCATGGAATCCCACTTATTAGAATATGATTAGCCAAGAGGCATTTTTACAGGTTAAATCAGATTTGCTGGATATGAATATTTCTAAGGTTCCTTTAAACTCTTAAGTCTGTGATACTATCCTTTTCAATGCTATGACTACCCTCTTGCCATTGAGAGACCCTGAGATTCTCTACTACCTACCTCAAAAAGTCTCTTGTGAAGAAAGCCCATTATAATCCTTAATCCCATGGAGAAGTGACCTCTTATATGATGTAAGTAAGCAAGTAAGCAAAGTGAGAAGACAAGATTATTATCACTTAAATAGGGAGAACTTTCATAATTCAAACACATCTGAATGTGGAAATATAGCCTCTTTCCCATTCATCTTGGATCAGTCTCAGTTCAGGGAAAACAATAGCTTCCATTTATATATAACTTCTAGAGTTAACACTGCATAGTAAATAGAGAACTAGGGTCAGATTCTGTAAGACTTGGCTTAAAAGCCCAAGTTGACAGTGTGCTCCTCGGCAAATCATTTTCTAATAATATCAGTTGAAGAAAAGAGGCCAACATGAATTGAGAGACTTCTCCCCATAATGAAAAAAATCATAGTTCTAGAAAAAAATACAGAAATTTATCATTTGTAAAATATGTGATATTATTTCATCCTCACAATGTCTCTGTGAAGGAAGGCTAGGAAGCATTTTATACTTTTTAAAGATGAGTAAACTGAAGCTTACAATACTTAATTAAAGCCAATACTGTGTTTTTTAATTTCCTCCCTCCCACCCCCCGCCATACACACACCTTCCACCTGTAGCACCAAACTCTGTATTCTGGATGGCAGGTTTAGATTCCAACTTAAGTATTCTTATTCCCTATGTAAGATTAAAAATTAATGTCAAATACTCCAAGTATTAGGTTTAATAAATTTATTAATAATCACTAAAATAAAAAGCTAGAGTAAAAAGGCAACTAACCCAGCCATGGCCATGAGAGAAGAGAGCAAAAGGGTGGGCTTACAGCAAACGTATAAATAATACATAATCATGCAAAGTGGGGATGAAAGAGGAAAGGGCTGCTTGGAGATGTAGTTCAAAGGTACAAATTTGCTATTTATACACCTACTATCTTATCCTCATTGGTACAATTGCCAACCATGATGCAAAAATGTCTGATTGGATCAGTCAATTCACTCATAAATTATGTCCTACATTCTTAAGAATCAACACAATCTTTAGTATCTTTCTCAGTTAAGAGCAGACCTTAATATTTTATGAAGTGGGCTAAGGATTCATTCTCCTTGGTCAGTCCAGTGAAATGGACAAAGATAAGAGGTGAAGGGGGCAAGTGATGGTGAAAGTAATGGGGAAGGTATAGCACTTTGCACAGAAAGCTTAGAAGTGAGAAGGTCTTAAAAGACAGATGGAATCTTTCTCCTACTCTGGACAGTATGCTCATATGAATCTTAAATAATTAATATTATATTTATATCAGGAATTCAGGGATGGTTGAATATTAGGAAAGCAATAAGATTAAATGGTCATAATGACATAAATGACAAAACAACCAAAATCATATGATATTAATAGATGCAAAAGGGTTTTTAGAAAATAAAAATTAAAGAAAAAAACAAAAAAATATTCTTATTCAAAACACTAGAAATGGTGGGAATAAATGAAACCTTTCTTAAAATGATAAGTAGTATCTATCTAAAACCAAGAACCAGGATAGTCTTTCCAATAAGATCAGGGGTGAAACAAGGATGTGCCTTATTCCAATATTCTATATTATATTAGAAATACCAGCTATAGCAGCATGAAATGAAAAATAAAGGAATAAAAATAACTAATAAGGAAACAAAACTATTATTCTTTGGAGACAACATGATGACATACTTAAAGAATTCTAAAGAGCTTTAAAAGATTAGTTGAAACAATTAACAACTTGTGCAAAGTTGGCAGGATGTAAAATCAATCTATATAAATCATAAGCATTTCTATATATCACTAACAAAGTCAAGCAGTGAGAAGTAGAAAGATGAATTCCAGTAAAAATTAATTGATATGAAATAGAAACTAAATGTAATATTAAATATTGAGTACCTTTCTGTCAAGACAAACCCAGGGTCTATATGAATACAATTACAAAATACTTTTCACAAAAATGGAGACAGATCTAACCAATTGGAGGAATAGTAAGTGTTTATAAGTAGGCCTAGTCAATATAACAAAACTGACAATTGCAACTGAATTAATTTGCTTATTTAGAGGCACACAAAGCAAACTATCAATGAATTATTTTTAAAAAATAAAAAAAAATTATCTTGAAGATTAAGAAGTCAAGATAATCAAGGAAATCAATGAAAAAATCTGAAGGAAGGATCGAAGCTAGCAGTACCAGATTTCAAACTATTTTACAAAGTGATAATCATCAAAACAATCTGGTCCTGGCTAAAAATAGAGTGGTAGATCAGTGGAATAAGTTAGGTTCAGAATACGCAGTAGTATTGTAATCTAGTTTTGGATAAGCCTAAGGATCCAGCTTTTGGAACAAGAGCTCCTTCCTTACAAAAATTGCTGAGAAAATTGGAAAGAAATTTCTAAGAATCTAGCTATAGGCCAATATCACACACTATATTCCAAAATATAAAGGGTAATAATAGAAATATTTTAGGGAAGCATGGAAAAAAAATTACCTGTCGTATCTATAGATGAGGGAAGAAAGAGTCTGTGACTCTAGAAGAGAGAAAGACAATCACAAAAAGTAAAATGGATAATTTTGAACTCATGAAATTAAAAAAAATGTTTTGCAAAATGAATACCAATGCTACCAAAATTAGAGGAAAAGCAGGAAAATAGCAGTAAAAATTTATAATAAGTATCTACTTCTTTCTTTAAGCCCTTACCTTCTATCTTAGAATCAATATTGCATATTGGTTGAAAGGGAGAAAAGCTGTAAGTCCTAGGAAATGGGCTAAGTGACTTTCTTAAGGTCACAATTAGGAGGTGTTTGATGTCACATTTGAACCCAGGACCTCCTGCCTCTGAGCTTGGCTCTCTATCCATTGAGCCACCTAGCTGCCTCTTACAGTAAGTTTCTCTGATGAAGGTCTCATTTTTCAAATTTATAGAGAACTAGGTCTAAAATATATAGCCACTGGAACAGTGCTCGTCACAGAGTAAATGTTTAAAAATACTTCTAGATTGATCTAGTGATTAGAAAAGGGGAAATAACTTGCCACAGACACACTAAAAATGGTGAATCTGGAATTCGATCTCATGTCTTATTCCACTTCTAAATTTAGATTCAAATATTGAATACACTAAGTTAATATATATGTATACATATATATTAACTTAGTGTATTCAATATTTGAATACATATATATATATATATATATATTTGCAACTGCCACAATAGACAGAATAAGACTATGCACACACGTTCGTGTTCCTGAATGAATAATGATAAGTAAAATGTTTAATATTTGCAAAAAGGTTTTTTTTAATATTATCTCATTTTATCCTCACAATAACCCTAGTAACTGGTGGCTATGTATTTGAGGAAACTGAGGCAGACTTGCTCACAATTATAATGTTAGAAAATATCTGCAGATGCTATTGAACTCTGATCTTCCTGATTCCAACACTCTCCCCTCTGTCCCACCTAACAGCCTTATGAATGAATTCCTTTCTGTTTAGTACCAATTATTGATAGGTAGAATTCAGCATTTCATATGAGCATCTTCTACAGGGGATGTAATTCTGCTCTGATTTCACTCAGTTCAGTACACAGCATCCCACTCTATATTTTGGCTTTTGCGACATGTAATTATCATTTCCTGAACTTTCTAGTCTTCACATTTCCCCCCCCCACCTTCACATTTACTTAAGATTTCTAGAGTGCTTTAAGAATTACAAAGTACTTTTCTCCCAATCATGTTTTGAAGCAAGTTATATAATGTCATTATCATCATTTTGTCAGAGATGAGGAAGCTGAAGCTCTGATGCACTTGTCCAACATCACACAGATAATTGGTTGCAGAATTGGTAAGTAAATTCAGTTCACTGTGAACATTCACATATTGTCACAACATGTGTAGACCTTTAAACAGCTTTTTCATACAGGGCAGTGAGTGAACTGGTTGCCATCACTAACACCTCCCCCTTTCCCCTACAATGATAGTCCTTCAAATACTTAGAAAGTTGTCTTGACTCCTTTCTGACAACCTTAGTATTTCGTGCTCCAGGGTTTTTTGACCTACTTCCTAGATCTCTTTATTGTGGGGTGCAGAGGTGAACCCCTGGGGTTTGGGAAGGGTACCTTTTGAAAGAATGCAAGACTCCAAAACTTAGCTTAAAAATAAAAAGAGAAATTTATTAATTTGGAAGGTAATGTTGAATCTGGCCAGGAAGGCAGCATAGGTGGAAGCCTGCCTCCTAGGTGGAACAGCATAGGTGGAAAGCTACTCCTGGGGAGGACAGCATGGGTGGAAAAGCTGTCCTCCGGAGGATATCAATTCTGAAGGTTTTGTAATCTTTACAATAATGAAGATGTGTCTCTAGAGTGGTAAGCACTGAAGCAAGGTATGGGGGGAGGTTTGCCCAAGGGCATGGGGATGGTTCTCATGATTTGGAGGTCAGATGAATGAGGTGTGTTTCTTTGTCCATCTCAAATCAATGGGGCAATCAAAGGAGGCGAATCCTCAAGGTCAGATGTTTGGGGTGGGGAGTCCTGAGGGTATAAGGGAGCAAAGGAATTTCCCTGTTTACAGTTTGCCTGAGTTTTGCGGGGTACAGTGCCCATGCCATATTCATTTTACTCAACCTTCTCTGTATGCGATTTTGATCTATAACTTCAAGCCACAAACTCCTTTATTCTGCTCGGAGTATTTACTAAAATGGTGCCATCCACTGCTGAATATACTTATAAATAAAGGACATGAGAACATACATATATATTGCCTCACTGATTCATACTGGCTCCTCATATTTATCTGATTCAGTGAAAAGAAGCCATACATAAAGCAGATTCCTAGGAAACCAACTCTGAAGTAGGTACATAACGAACAGCATAAGGTTTGGGGCTATTAATCTATCTATACTGGTAAATGTTTAACAACTAGTTTTCAGGAAAACATGGCATATATGACATACTTTCAAGCTCAGTCTGCATTATTTACATCTCCATCACTCTCATGTCTAGACATCATAAGAACAATACATTAAGTCCTTATCTGAAGCATTTGCCAAGAACTAAGGTGTAAATTCTTTCATTGAAAATTTAACGATTGGCTCTCATGAACCTTGAGCTGACTCCAACACACACCTGTTCTGTGTGCTTTATATTGAGAGTTAGATAATGATAATTGGTCAGGCAGTTAAAAGTATCTGGGAGGTGTAGGTAATTTCTTATAAAAGCAAGAGCTTTTTAATTACATTCAAATCAAGGAGTTCAAGTCAAATCAACTCATGCCTGAGTCTCTAGTCTCTTCTGTTAGTGTCCCTGCTTCTCATAATTGACTGCTTTCTTATGCATCCTTCTTCATACTTTCTCCACAAAAGAGAGTAAAGGGTTAAGTAAAAGCAGCCTACATTAGGAAGATTTAATTTTGACGTAAGGACAAATTCCTAATAATTAGCTGACCAAAAGTAGAATGAGATATATTGGGTTCGTCCTTGCTAGAGGGCTTCAAGAGCAAGTGTGATACCCACTCATCAGATATGTTGTTAGACATTTCTCTTCAGGAGTTCTGAGTGCCAGTTGTACTTGAATCACAGACTAATCAATTCCTCATCACTACACGTATTCAGACAAAGGCTGAATGGCCACTTATGATTGTAGAAAGAGAATTCAGAGCACACAGGTCACAGGATTCCTCATTGTTTCCCTTTCAGTGCATTTTTTGGAAACTAACTAGTCTCTGATCCTAATACCTGAGACTGTAGGATTTAGAGGTACAAACAATAAATACATTGAGACTTAATATTTTGAATTAATCTATTAGAAAACTAAGGTTTTACAGCAGAGAGTGATTTGCCTAAGGATGATAGCAGAACCAGGGCATAAAACCAGACCTCCTGCCTCCAAATCCAGTACTCATTGGATGTTTTTTTTTTCTTTTTAAAAATTTATTTTTATTCCAAATTAAAAAAAAACAAACAAAACAAGGATTCCTATAAAAAGGAAGATTTTATATAAATGAAATCACAAATCTTTTATGTCGTTTATTTACTTTTCTTCATATCTATATCCCAACCTCTCTCCACCCTCCCTGCTTTACAGAAGGTATTATCCAGGAGACCAACTTGTTCATATAATGTCTTTCATATTTTTATCATTCAGTTCACAATCTTGAGGTAACACTAACAATTTATTCTTCCAATATTAATTCTGTAGCTATTTATTGTGTTCTCTTAGTTCTACTCATTTCACTGTTAATTACCCTATGTAGTTCTTTCCAAGTTTTTTTTAAATTAGCCTTATCTTTATTTCTTATGACACAGTAGTATTCTATCACAGTCATATACCACAATTTGTTTAACCACTCCCCAGTGGATGGGCATTCCCTCAATTTCTACTTCATTGCTATCTTAAAGAGATCTGTTATAAATATTTTGGAGCACATGGATTCTTTTCCTTTATCCTTGATCTCTTTGTACTCATTCTGTTTCAACTCTTTGCCTCTTCCCAGTTAAATACTCATCTTTCTCAGGTTCAAAATGTAGTCTGCCAAGAGGAAGAAGTCACACAGCCAACATACAGAAAGGGTTATTAAGGACTTTAAATGCCTTAGCTGGCACTAGGCCATAGAGACCAGTAGCCACGTCTACCAAAGAAAACTTGAATCCTTCAAATGGAAATTTAGGCTACAACCTGTATAATTTACTCATGATGCACCCACTAAATCCTGCTCTGAGTCCTATTGTTTCATGGTGGTGATCCTGGACCCTTGTAGAATATGGTAAGCCCTACCAAATTGAAAGTGACCCAGAAACTGTCAAATGAATTTTGGTGTCATAATGACTAATGAAGATAATCTACCAAGCCATGGAGAAGCTGAGAACTTGTGTCATTAGAGAGAACACATACACCACTGAATACATGAAGCTTTTGGAATATTGAAGAAAGAAGAGACAAATCACTCAACATAATTACAAGACTCAAGAAGCCCATACTTTTTGAAAATGTGATTTTAGTAATCAGCACATTCATTGAAATTCAATTCAATAACCATCACTCCTAGAGTCGATATTAGAGCCATAAAGCTCTCAGCTCATTACTCTGAACACTGTTCACTTGAGAAAGCCTCACTTCAATCCAATTAGTCCAAATACCTTAATCTCTTCAGCCTAAATCCCTGGGGTTTATTTGTTTTAAATTAACACAAATTAATAACATCTAATTCATTACTGTATGAATTAATAGAAATCAGTTAGGATCAATAAATTATTAATTTATTTGTTTGGTTTTGCTAAAGGCAAACCTGTTATTACCACTGTAGAAGGATTCTCAAGCAGTTGTTTATCATTGTGGGGTCTGAATTCTACATTTTGTTTCTAATGGAACATTTAATCACTTAAGGGCCATTAATTGAAAAACAAAGAGAGTTGTTGATATCTTAAACATGTTCCAAAAACAATGGCTAATTAATTGGTATAACACTATGGAGAGAAAGGTAAGTAAAATCCCAACTGCTTTTAACAATGGTAAGGTTGACTCAGAATGTTGAATGGCTTTCCATATGGCTTTGATGATGCAAAGTCAGAATGCAGTTTAGAAATCTGCTTCCAGGTTAATGGACTCAACCACAAGAAAGATCACTGAAATAGTTAAATCCCATGAAGAGCCAGGCACATTCATTCCATTCTAATTCCTTCCTTCAAAGGTATCAGGAAAGAAATAGAATCATCCGTTCTTTTGTTTGAAGATTTCCACAGTGGATTACTTAATATTAATATATTTCACATATATAATACTTTAATATTTACAAAGTTATTTACATTTGTTTCTTTTTTCAATTGATACTCACAATCCTATGAGGGCACCCACTCTAATGCTAGTTCTTCCTTTAATTCAACTGAGATCTATCTTGCTCTGACTAAACCTAGTTCCTCCTTTGATCTACTCTGCTTTTGGAGAATAACTAATTGGCAATGCTTACAAGAAGACTACAGAGTTAAGAAGTCTCTCAATTTTCACTTCATAACTTTTCCTTGCGTCTCTAAGGATACAGATTTCAATAATTCTAGGATAATTCTAGAATGCATGATTTCATCAGAGAGAGAGTAATCATTCTACTGATGCAGAATGTAACTTGCTCTATGCCTTAGCAGACTATTTCTATAAACTTTTGTGGGTAAAGAAATTCATCATTCAGCAAACAGCCTGGTGAATGGAATTCTAAGGACATAACTAGAAAGTATCAGAGACAAGAGATGCCTATCCAATTATCACATGACTAGCAAAAATGTAGTTTATAGGGAGAGAAATTACAGGTCAATATGAAGATGACCTTTCAAAGTGTCTAGAAATGTACAACAAACATACTGGCTTTTGTTTTCCACAGTGAGCCCCCTGCAAAATGAGCTGTTCATGAGTAGATTAAGATAGTGTAGAAGAGATGCTATAGAAGGAATTTCTACATGGAGTTACAAATTGGACTAGTCAATTTTTAGGGCCTTTCTAAGTCTAATGTTCTATTATTTTTTAATATGTCAAAAAAAAGTCCAGTGCCTGAAAAATAGTAGCTGCTGGATAGATATTTATTGAATTGAACTTAAAATTTAACAGTTTTTTTTTAGTTTCCATACTCTACTGGTACTAATTGAAACATCTCAAATATCTATTAAAATTGCTTTTATAACAGTATCAGAAATAAATTAAACACATAACTATCCCAAATAGTAAATATATATATATGAGAGAGAGAGAGAGAGAGAGAGAGAGAGAGAGAGAGAGAAAGAGAGAGAGAGTAGGAGAAGAGAGGGAGGAGAGGAGGGGACAATGACAGTCTTGGTGATATATTTCTCTAAAACTCTTTTATGGATATTGGAACATTTTTACAGACTCTCACATTTGAATCCTCAAGCAATTTGGCCAGATCACTGAGAACAGGGTTTCTTTGTACACACACACACAGATATATGCATATATTAAACAAGTGAATTTTGAATTATGGGTTTCTTTGTAATACTATATATTTTATCATATACATTTCCAGTCTTTAGCAGACTCCCCAAAAATCTGTGATGTGCAAAAAAATGTAAGACTCATTTCTGTAAACAAATGAAGAAAAAGTGCCTTGGCTGGGATATGCAGAAGAAATAGTAAGGATCATATTTATGTTGGGAGAGCATGACTCTGGTTGTGAGCAGCTTGGGAAAACTAGGCATCTATTTAAGAGATGATTAAGGTAGGCAAATAAGAGAAAGTGCACTGGTTCTGAATTACGGACATATGGATTTAAGCTTCAGATCTAACTTTTACTAGTTTCATGATTATAGGCAACTTATGTCAGTTCTCTGAGACTCAATTTCTTCATCTGTAAAATGGAGATAATTGTGTGTGTAGCTTTAAGCTGAATTGTATTTTTATTGATATAACTTTCAGTGAAGAAATGAACTCTGCCAGTGTTGAGCAGCAACTTCCCTGAAACTTCTTATCTTAAGGAATTACCTTGGGCACTTAAAATAAATTGATTTGATCAATCACAAAGCCAGAATGTGGAAGTAAACCTGGGTTCAGAAGCCAAGGTTATTTCTCTGACCACTTTACTTTCCTGCTTCTTAACCTGGTGAAAATAATGTCTTCAAGGTATTAGAGGAAACTTTGAGGTTTGATTTAAGGAAATTGTTTTATAAAACTGAAGTGAGTTTTTAAAAATCTCTGAAAAATGGTCATTCCTCTCTTACTAGATCATCTCTAAGGATATAGCTAGGTGGCTCAGTGGATAGAGTGCTGGACCTGGAATCAGAAAGACTTGAGTTGAAATCTGGCTTCAGATTCTTCTTAATTGTGTGATTCTGGGACAGTCATTTCATTTCTGATTGCCTGACAAAAGGATCCACTGGAAAAGGAAATGAAAAAAAAACACTCATATCTTTGCCAAGAAAATCCCTGTGATCCATTGGGTCATGAAGAATTGGACACAACTGAACAACAATGAAAATTAGCAGTTACAAGCACCACACCGCCACAACCATAGAGTTTCTCAAAGCAGGCCATTCCATTTTGAAACTTCTGAAATTTGTAAATAAAATGGCCTGAAATCAAGTATAAATCTGCTGCTCATTTAGGGCTGTGGAGCCAAACAAAGCTTATCTAATTCTCTTTCTCCATGACAATTCTTTAAATGCTTGAAAAATACTTTGATTATTCTCTAAATTCTCTTCTCTAAGCTACATGTTCCTAATTCCTTTAATTTATCAACATATGATTTCTATCTCCTTCTCTGTATTTTTTACCCTCTTCCAGATGATCTCCAATATGTTAAGGTATTTCCTAAATATGAAATCTCAAACTAAACAATATATTCTAAGAGTCATCTGACTATCATAATGCAATATATTAGCTATATTCCAGACATTATGACTCTCAATAAAGCCAGTTGGCATTTGCTTTTTTTTTGCCTCTCATGTCACATTATTGACTAAATTAAAAAATACATTTAATACCTACTATGTGCCAGGGTTATAGTTTCCTACAATTTCAAGATCTTTCTTATCAAAACAATAATAACAATATCAGCTTCTTCCAATCACCACCATAACCACCACTACAAACAACAAAATTGTTGATTAGCCATAAACATCTAAATCTTGTATTCATAAAATAGGTTTTTAAAAACCATGTTGAACAGATCATTTATATCTATTAAATTTAATTGTTTCAGATTAGGCATACCATTCTAGTCTGTAAGGAAACTTAGCTATTGCCTCTTTTTGTACAATATGTTGGGCATCCGAACATTTTCTGCCCTCTTTGAATCTGACAGGCAAGTCATCTCCACCTTCATCCATTAATATGTTGTTGTTACTGTTTAGTCATTTCAGTTGTGTCTAGCTCTTAATTACCCAATCTTAAATTTTCTTGGCAAAAATACTGGAGTGATTTTTCCATTTCTTTCCCTGACTTATCTTTCAAATGTGGAAAATGAGGCAAATAAGGTTAAGAGACTTGTCTTCACTGGCTTTTAAATTTCTCCTCTGTAAAATAAGAGTATTCTTCTCTGAAAAATATGATCTCTAAGATTCCTTCTAACTGTCACTGTTTTCTAACATATTGTCTTCAGGGGTCGGGGGGTGAAGGGGAAAGTAAGAACATGAATCATGTAACCATGATAACTTTTCTAAAAAATAAAAATTATTACAAAAATAAAGACATTGTAGCATATTGAACAAAATACATATAGGCAAGGCTACTATAGATAGTTGTACATATCTGTGTGTGTGGGGGGGTATTTGAGACAGGTAGGTGACTCAGTAGATAGAGCATTGAGCCTGGAGTCAGGAATATCTGAGTTCAAATATAGCCCTTAGTGGCTTTGTATTTCTGCTTGCATTAATAAACTGGAAAAGGAAATAGCAAATCACTCCAGGATCTTCACCAAGAAAACTTTATGAGTAGTTACAAGGAATCAGGCATGAGGCGTAATAACATATTAATATAGATTAATATGTACTTTTAATCAGTTGTCCAATAAATCATACATATTATACAAAAATATACCATTGAATATAATATGATGATATATAGCATGTTATATAATATGGTATATTATAAATTATTTTATTATGATAGTATAGGTACATAAAATTCTAGATTATATAAGTATATATAAGTGTACCAAACAAGATGTTTAAAAAAACAAAAAAACAAAAAACACTGGAAATGGAGAGGAAATTACCAGATGATGTGGAGGGATAGAAAATTGGAAATTGAAACATGGCCTGGTCTTCAGAAGGAAAGATATAACCTCCTCCATGAGTTTGAACTCATTTACTCATCAATAAAGTCATCTCAGCTCTATGTGGGAGGTCCAAAGTTGATTCATTCTCCCCAGTCACAATCTCTAGAGCTGTGACATAAATGAGTTTATTCTATTTAGGGATAGGGTGACCAGCAGCAGGGCAGGTGACAAGGTGGTTCCACAGTACATTTGGAGTGATTGCTATTGAGATTATAATGTAAATTAATTCTCCTATAGAGTAGCAACTTTGAACTTTTTTTTTTTCCTCACTGTAGTTGAGAGGACCTAACCAATTTACCAGGGCCTAACACTGCTTTTTTTTCCCACCCCCTTCTATGCTCAGTACCAAATGAAACATGATTCTATGAGACTCTGTGTGAAACTAAACATTTTTAGAGGTCGCAAATCATTGATGATAACCCCAATTCTTATTGCCTATTTGTACTGAATTATTTCTTGATTGAACTAGTCAGCAGGGCCAGTAAGGTCAGGAATTCTTCCTGTTTTCTATAAAGTTGACAGAAATGTCTTCTGTGAGAAAATGAAATGAACTCATCCTCTCTGAAATTCTCTCTTTACCTCATTTGCTTGGTTCTTTCAAATATTATAGAGGTTTTATTTCACTACATGATTATTCAATCATTCTCCCCATGCTTTCAGTCAGTAGGTCCACATGCCAATGGGGAAGAGAGGTAAAGAAAAAAAAGTGCTTTCATTTTTACTTTTTAAACATTTCCTCTAAATCCCACTGACTAAGAAATGGAAAATTATTTGAAAGGGAAGGGATCTGGATTAGCTCTACTTTACCTCCAGCAACCTTGCCCATAAGTTTATTGTATAAGAAAATAAAATTTGGAAAATGCAGTGGAAACTGAGGTGTGGAATGTTATTGTCTTTGCAATCATTGTTGTTGTTTTGTGAAATGCCTAGCTTAGACTTCCGGATGACATATATACTTAAGGAGCTTTGGTTTCCTTTCTAGAATAGTCCAGTGTCCCTCAGGATCAACAATATCTTAGCTTAATAGAGATATACTTTGCTACTTTCTCTTATCCCCTCCTCAATTCAGCATCTTTAGTGTCTGGATTTAGTCAAATATTTTCCTGTTTTATGCTTTGGAATGTGATGCCACAAATTTCTCTTCCAGTTATTGCTCTTTCTTGTCATTGCCAGGAGAGTGAAGGAAAACCTATAAAAAAAGGCCAAAAGTCCATCTACTTCCATTCTTATGATGCACATTTCACTCTTGCTTCAAAACCCAGACTTCTCCAGGGTGTTCTCCTTTATCCCTTAAAATCAAAATATATCTTATCTAACATGCTTTCTGATCTCTCATTATTTGAACCAGTCCAAATTACACATGGCTGTTGGCATATCCATACTCTTCCATAACTAAATTGAAATTCATGAAATGTTGGGGAATTGGGTTTCACTTTCTGTTTTATCTCTTTAGATGCTAATCCCATTACCTTGAAAATGAAGTTTTTTGAGTATAAGATATGCCAGACTTCAAATCAGATCTGTGTTTTAATCCCAACACTGATACGTACTGACTATATGACCACATGTAATTCAAATAATAATGAGACTAATTCAGAGTGTGAAAGTGTATCTCCAGTAAATACATAAAAATATTTTTTGAGGGAGAGAGAGACAGAGAAAGACAGAGACAGTGAGGGAAAGAGAGAGAGAGAGAGAGAGAGAGAGAGAGAGAGAGAGAGAGAGAGAGAGAGAGAAAGAAAGAGAGAGAGAGAGAGAGACAATCAAAGAAAAACATAACTTTCAATTATCCACAAATCGATTATATTGATTAGTCAACTGGATAAGAGACATTCTTCTTCCCCAGTTCCTCTTACATCTTGTAACTGCCTGACTGTGAGTACTCCCACATCTCTACTTCTCAAACAGATGATTTCCTTGGGGATATCTAGACTAGACCTATTGTTGCTATGCATAATGACATTATATATTAGCAATACCACACCTGGAAAGGGAGATAGCATGCTGTGAAGGAAATGTCAGAGGGTCATAGAAATCTGGTGCCAGCTTTACTTCTAACCATCTTAACCAGGACATTTGAAAAAGTCATATCCCTCTAAAGGTATTAATTTTTCCAGCTATAAAATGAGGTGATTTAGTTAGATGATCTCTATGGCCCCTTCCAAATCTAATAATCATTTAACTTAAAATCCAAGGGTGAAGAGAGTTGATATGGACATTTGTGGACCAAAAAAAAGAACATTATTTTACATAAGAGATAAGTCTTGGAGGTTACAAGTGAGGAAAATTTGGAGATAACTATATAAATTCATGAGATTTACAGAGTAGAAGTATTCATTGTTGGTTGACTTGAAGGAACAATTTTATTAGGCCAAAGTGAAAATCCTAGTCAAGTAAATTAGGCCTGATTTTATTTTATTATTATTATTATTTATTAACTTTGATCTTCACTTAACAGAGCTAGAAATTTCCCCCAATGATCAAAGTTTAGTAATCCCATTAATATACAACCTAGAGAGTAATTGAGCTTATTTAATGAGTTCAATCTACACAACTCTTTTGACCACCACCACCAAATGATCCCTTGGTGAAGAATGATACCTTAACTATTCTAAGATAATTCAATTTTAACAGTCATAATTTATGCAATACTACTACTAATAATATAAAACAAATAATTCTGCTATACTGGATTTCTAAGAACTAAAATATCTAAAAATTTAGAATCTGATAATAATCTTTGATCTGTGAACTAAAAATAATATAAAATTAAATTTAAAAGCAATGCAATTGGTTAGATAGTTAGTGGAAAAAGTTGAATATTATTGTAACATGTAGAAAGGATACATGCTCACTGATGATTTGTACTCTATGACCTTTGTAGTCTCTTCAATCTCTCACATTCTGATTCTGTAATTCTACCAGTGACAAGAGCTAAAGAAAACTTTCAGTTCTAAGATTGGTTCTGCCTCTAATTCAGTTTGTGATCTGGAGGAAATCACTTAAACACTAAATTTCAGTATTCTTTTAAGTAGACAAATAGATAGATGAGAAAGATATGTACACAGTTATATACACAATCTTGTTATAATATGTTATAACAAGATTTTTCAGGATCTGTGAACACATTGTATCCTCTTTGAAAATTTGGATTCCAAGTGGGTAGGGACTACCTCACTTTTGTTTTTATATTCTTAGTATCCACCACAATGCTCTAGAAATTAATAATATATTTCCTTATACCCAGTAGACACTTAAATATTTGTTGATTGCTTGTCATCAGGCATAACTCATAATTATTGAATATAACACAGTTAGTTGTTAAGAGGATAAGGTCTAGTATGCAGCTTTTAATTCTTAGTCCAGAGTACTTTCCATTACAATTTGCTTCTTCTCAGTCATTTGGGTCTATGTCTAATTTTTCCTAAAATTATCAGTCCTCCTTCAGTTGAGATTTATCAATTACAGAGTTTCAATGGGCATTAACTAGAGATTCTAAAGATAAATTTCCAAGTAGAAAATTGGACTTGCTTCCATGTCAGGACACACTCACTTCTCAAATTCAATGATTTTGTGCCAGTTGCCTTGTGGTTAAAAACAGCCTTCTAGAAATGGATCATGCATGTGCCCAGTCCTACTTTTCATTTGCATTTCAATACTCCAGGCACAAGCAGAGGTAGCCTCAGAAGACAAGATCCAGACATGAAGCAAAGTGGTATGGTGCAATGGAGCAGTCAAAGAAGTCAATATCAGAAAACAAAGAAAAGCAATAGCCCTTTTGCTCATTTCTGATTAAATTCAGAAAAAGAATTTCACTTTTCTAGATTTCAGTTTTTCCATTTGCAAATTGGGAAGAAGGGATAATGATTTCTCAGATTCTTTTAATTAACATTCTGATCATTTGAATTCAGTAATAGATAAATAATAAGTATTATTATTTATGGTTAGGGTTAGAAATGTAATTCTCAAAAGGACCATCTACATTGGTGAAGTTATAGATTCTTGAAGGATTGAAGTAATTACTGAACATTTATTTGTAATCTTTCCTACATGCTACTCTAATATTCATGTAAATTAAATTTTATTGATAACACATCACTACATTTTTTCTCATCATGCTTAGGTTCAGAAAAGAGAAAACAAAGTATGTGAGACAAAAGGAAGATAACTATTGGAAATATATATTTACGTAGCCCCTTAAGGCTTAGAATGTGATTAAAAATAAAATTACCTCATACAATTTTGTAAATAATGCAAGTATCATTATAACCCCTTTATAGAAGAGGACATGGAGGCACAGAATAAGTAAATGGTGTGTTAGTGGCCACAAAGCAATACTTGGTTTTAAAACACAGATCCAATTACAAATTTCAAAGAAAAAAACATAAAACAAAGAAAATTCAAGGAGTGGAGGGATATTTAACTCAAAGGAAAAATATACTCTTGATAGGAGTGATTTTAATATTTCTGGAAGGAAGAGATGGTTGGGTAGAGGAAAGGAAGATTTTGTTTTTGTTTTTGTTTTTGTTTTTTTATTTTTGTCTTTATGTTGATTTTGGGCATAGTACTAGGCAGCTGGGTGGCTCAGTGGATTGAGAGCCAGGCCTAGAGACTGGAGGCAGCTGGGTGGCTCAGTGGATTGAGAGCCAGGCCTAGAGACTGGAGGTCCTAGGTTCAAGTCCGGCCTCGGACACTTCCAGCTGTGTGACCTTGGGCAAGTCACTTGACCCCTATTGCCCACCCTTACCACTCCTGGGCCAAGGACTGTCCCTAGCCTGGATGAAAAAGGAGGAGGGTTGGGCGTGGGGCTAGCAACCCCACCCTGTAAATTTACATCTGCTAAAGAAACTGCAACCTTAAGTAGGGGCAGCTGGGCTAGCTCAGTGGATTGAGAGCCTGGCCTAGAGAGGAAAGGTCCTAGGTTCAAATCTGGGCTCAGACACTTCCCAGCTGGGTGACCCTGAGCGACTGTGTGTCCCATTGCCTACTGGTTGTGGCCCTATGCTCCTAGAATGGAGTCCCAGGGGAAAAAAAAAAACAAAACAAAACTAGGCCAAAGCCAGGACAACTATATCCATTTCCCTAACCTTGAAGTCTGATTAAGTATTTCAATGTCCCATTGCCACTTAAACATGATTCTTTAAGAAAGAAGATTACTATAATCATAAAAGGAATAGTTGTCATAAGCTTCTTGGGTTTCAGGGGCCCAAAAATTCTATTTTGTTTTACAATTCAAATAATCAATTTTGACAGTTTGGTTTAGGATTTCCAATATCAGGTCATGTGGAGACACAATCTCAGACCAAAGCCATTATGTATGTGTACATGTGTGTAAATATGAATTTATATACATATATATACAAATTATTTATTAGATGAATATATACATATATACACATGTAAGCATACATGTATGTATGTTTGTGTATGTGAGTACATTTTTAAGCACACTTATATGTTTATATCAATCTAAATGCATCTGGGCTATATACCAAAATACTGGAAAATGTTTAAAATAGGAACACATAGATCTTTATATTTCTTCTGGGTTCTCCTGCCCACTTTTGAACTCTAACCTTTCATTTCAAGATTTGTTCAAATCCCTCATTTCCTTGCTCTCTACCGCAGGCCCTATTCCAATCATTTGTCAAATGTCAAAACAAGCAGGTGGTCACTCTGGTTAATGGCTTTATAACCTTTGTTATTCAATTAACTTTGGTTTCACATGGACAATATTGACAATGTGCTTTTGGAAATTAAAGCTATATTTAAGTCAACTTAAGGAAAGGGGTAGGGGAATCCTAAAGAGAGTGTAAAAACAAACCACAGGCAAGAGATATTTCTTTGTATCCATGATGGAAATAAAATTGAAATCTAAAAACATGTCAAGTGTGGTCAATAAATATTGTGGAATAATTCTTACTCCACTCCTGCCAGTTCAGATCTTTATTTATTTAGGACCCTAGGCATAGTGAGGGGGAAGGGTTGAAAGAAGATAAGTCACACATCATAGTAGGAGAAATCAAACACTTTATATGGAATGTAGGGGGCTGGGTGGTATGGTAGTCAGAGGTAAGCTTAGGAAACAATTACAAAGGTTGTAGGATCAAGACTCTAGGTTTACATCTCTTCAAATTACTTCTGGAATCCTGTGATACATAGAAATCACAGTATTTTAAAGCCTGACAATGATATTGAACATGAAATATAAAATATCTGAGCAATAAGAGATCTTTAGGATTGCCTAGTCTAGTAAATTAGGGAGAATATCCCAATTCAGAATTTGTTTTATTTAAGTATGTATAGTTAGGATGAGTGTTTTGGTTTTCCTTTTAATTTATCTACATATTTTTATAGTAAAGAAGTAATGGAAGATATAGATTAATTGTAGGTAAAAATTCATTTATGAAAAACTAAAATAGACTAACTTGACAAAAATGAAGCATTCAAGTGAGAATGGTGTGTATTTTTGAAATATGGAAATGCCATTTCAAAGGCAAGGAGGTAAATGATGAAAGGTCATGTATAAGGAATAGCAAGTATAATTTGGCTGGAATATAACATATGTGAAAAGATGTTATGTATAATGAAGCTGAAAATGTAGGATGAAGCCAATTTGTAAAGAGATTCAACTGCCAAGGACAGAAGTTTTTACTTAATGCTAGATGTAATGGGAACATGGAGAACAAGGAACTGAACATTTCAAAGACACAAATTAGACACACATAAGGAATAACTGTTCAAATTAGAGCTTCCTCTAAGTGAGTTGGACTGTTTTGGGAGATAATGAATTAATCCTTATTCAAATCTTTAGGAAGATTTAGATTAATTTTTGTTATTTTTTGTATATATATTTTGTATATACAGTTGAGATTCCCTTTTAAGTATGGTTTGAAGAAGAGGACTTTGGAAGACTTCCATCTCTAAAATTACATGATTATTTCTTAAGACATCTCAACATTTCAACCATTTAGAAGGTGAATGACAGTTGCCCATTATGATTTTGTCCAAGATTGCTTAACTGATTGGTTCCAATAATACAGATAGATGGACCATCCCTATACTCCCCAAAATATTCATAATTGCTCTCCTTTTGTGGTAGCAAAAAAAAAAAAAAAACTCGAGACTAAAGGGATGCTTATGTAACTGAAGAATATGTGTACAAGATAGAGTATATAAATTGTAAGGAAAATGATAGGGCCATGAAAATTTAGGAAATAGTTACAAAGAAACACAGAAAGATATGAACTGAAGCAGTGAGTTGAGGAGAACCAGAAAAATAATGACTATTCTAGTATCAGCATTTTACAAATGAATGATTTTGAAGACATATAAACTAATCAAGAATGTAAAGATAAGAATTAGTAGAACAATTTATAGTAAAACAGTAACTATGATTTAAAAAAATGACCATAAATGATTCCAGTGGATGAATGCCTCCTAAGAGAGAAATGATGGATTTAAGGTTCAAAAATCTCTCAATCTCTCTCTCTCTCTCTCTCTCTCTCTCTCTCTCTCTCTCTCTCTCTCTCTCTCTCTCTCTCCCCTTATAGAGA
>NC_058130.1:691071262-691112176 GCF_016433145.1 Gracilinanus agilis | reverse complement strand
TGCCTGCCCTTTGATCCAGCCATACCATTGCTGGGTTTGTACCCCAAAGAGATCATAGATAAACAGACTTGTACGAAAATATTTATAGCTGCGCTTTTTGTGGTGGCAACAAATTGGAAAAGGAGGGTATGTCCTTCAATTGGAGAATGGCTGAACAAACTGTGGTATATGCGGGTGATGGAATACTATTGTGCTAAAAGGAATAATAAACTGGAGGAGTTCCAGGCAAACTGGAGAGACCTCCGGGAACAGATGCAGAGCGAAAGGAGCAGAGCCAGAAGAACACTGTACACAAAGGCTGATATACTGTGGTAAAATTGAATGTAATGGACCTCTGCACCAGCAGCAATACAGTGACCCAGGACAATTCTGAGGGATTTATGGTAAAGATGCTACCCACATTGAGAGGAAGGACTGCAGGAGAGGAAACGTAAGAAAAACAACTGCTTGAACCCATGGGTCGGGGTGGACATGATTGAGGGTATGGACTCGAAACTACCACACCAATGCAACTACCAACAATTTGGAAATTGGTCTTGATGAAGGACACATGACAAAACTAGTGGAAATGTGCATCGGCCATGGGTGGGGGGAGTGCGGGGGGGGGGACGAAGGGGAAAGTAGGAGCATGAATCATGTAACCAATGTTAAAAATGAATATTAATAAATGTTTGAAAAAAAACTTTGCTCAGGGAATCTGGCTGTTCCATACAATGTGAGTGGGAATTTTCTGGGAACAGTTTGATGATGGTAATATTTTTCTATCAATTTTAATTCTAAATTTTCCTTTGTTAGCCTCTTAGTAATTGTTCATTGTAAAACAAAAAAATCAGTTTTTAAAAATACAAATCAAAATTTAAGGTCATGATATATTAGCAGTTTTCAACCTGAAAATAAGTTCCATGCCCATTCTTTTGCAATAAGGTTTCCCTGACTCCATACCAAATCCTCAAATGAATATTATTTATCTTAAGTATTTCTTGTCCATATTTTTAAGAGACAGTTTCGTTCCCAAAGCCTTCTATCTTTAGATTCAAATAAGAACAACACTCCTAAAATAAGGGAGTATCTTTTGAAACTCTGGGGGCAAAAGTTTTCATTTCTGGGCAACTTAAGTGGCAGAGGGGTTTTTTGTTTCTATTCTATTTGGGGGGGGCAATATTTTTGGTTAGTTTTGTTTTTGTGTACCAATTAGACCTATGATTTCATTGTTATAAGAATTATATCTGGGGGCAGCTGGGTAGCTCAGTGGATTGAGAGCCAGGCCTAGAGACAAGAGGTCCTAGGTTCAAATCTGACCACAGACACTTCCTAGCTGTGTGACCCTGGGCAAGTCACTTAACTCCCATTGCCTAGCCCTTACCACTGTTCTGCCTTGGAACCATACATAGTATTGATTCTAAAGTGAAAGGTAAGGGCTTTAAGAAAAAAAATGAATTATATCTATCACTTTAGAATAGCAAATACTCTGAAGCTTATAGTCTTAGGGAGTTAACTATGGCATGTATGATTTCAGTAACTTATCTAAGGGTAGGTAAGCCAATAAAATATTAAATATTAAAACTGTGACTGCCTGATTTCAAGGCCAGCTTTCTATCCATTCTATCATGCTGTCTTTCAAATGAAAAAAAAAGATATCTGAAGTGTCATGTTTGTTATAGTCATTGAGGGTAAATCTGGGAAAATCACAGAATTGTGCTAAGTACCCCTTAGGGAAATTCAGGCCCCTTGGTATGATTCTGATTCTGTCCTTTCAATATGGATTTAAAGATGAGAGATAGACTAGTAGTGAGAACAGTTTGCCCTAAAATGAAGAGAAACCTCATTAAATTTCTTAGAATTTTGGAGTATACACCTAGTACAAAAAAGCTATACCCTACACACTGCACTGTACTCTGCAGTTGTCAGGGGCTTATCAAAATAGTTCTGTGGGTGATTTTTGTGATATCATGGCAATGTGGAGATATAATATGCGAGTTGTGTCAGAGAGCTATAGGATAGAGGTTATGTTCACTGGTCTCATTAATTTTTAAGTAGTCTAAATCTATAACTCTGAGAGGCAATTAACAATTTAATTGAAAATATATTTGAATCATAGAAAATTTTAGATGGAGTTGGTGATGATCATCTTTTCCAAAACAGAATTTAAAAGAGAAACATGAAACCTAGAGATTTGAAATGACTTACCATAGTTAATTAATGGTAAAAATGAGAAAATAATCCAGTAGTCTAGGGGCCGGATTTAATGGCTTACCCATTAACAACAGGTTTGTGTTCATTTTAATAGTTTGATTCTTAATTCTTAATCGTGACATTCAAAGACCTTAATATAGCCCATCCACTCTATGCAGCTCATACTTTCATCCTTTTCCCTCTTGATGAAATTTAACTTTATTTTGTCTGTTGTTTTTGTTCCATCTTCTGTCATTTTTCCCATTGTTCATATCATTTCCCCTTTCCATCCATCTTGTGTCTTCCTTAGTCTTATGTGCACATTTTCACTTATTTTGTGTACTCATTTCTTTGAAAGAATTCAAATGTAACCTCTTCCAGGAGCATCCATTATTTGAGATAATCTCAACAAATTTTAAATTTTCTTGGCCTGAATATCTTCTTTGCTTACTACCCTTTTCCATTTATTATTGCTATTACTATATTTGTCCTCTTCATTTATGTTTAGAGTACTTGAAGACAGCAGTAATTATGAACTATCTCTGGATCACCAGCATGGGGTGGAAGATCTTAAATATATGATAGCTGTTTTTTTAACTTTAATTTATTTCATAAAAATAGGTATCTATATTGGAAAGTCTCCTGGATTTACCCTAATAACTACTTATATTAAATTATGTTTTAAAAACAGAGAACAGAAAAGAATTATCTTGTCACATCTTTCTTTTGTTCTAAATGAAATTGGTGAGATGACCATATATCTGTTTCTCTAAAAGCAGTATGAAAAATACAAGCAAGTTGTCACATAGTTAAGGATCATGAGGAGGATTAAACAGATAGTGCTAACTTAATAAGCAAGGACCTTTCATATCAAACCTGTAACATGAGTTTACTCTGAGCCTAATTCATGGAAGACTAACATGCAAGGTCTTTTCAAATAAATTTCCTCCTTAGATTTAAGTCAAGAGCCTTGAGTTCAAATCCCAATTCTATCATTTGCTAGACTATGTGTCGTCAGGTGAGTTATATATTATCTCTGAATATCAATTTCATCTGAAATATGGAAAGAATAATAGCTACCCAATTCACTTTCTAAGGTTTTTGTGAGAATGAAAAAATATTATTTTTGCAAAAGCTATGTTACAAAACAAAACTTGCAAAAGGCAACAATTGTAAAGTGCATAGTGCAAAAGTTTTGTCAGCTATTAAGAATGATACAAATGAAAGAGATCATTATAATATTTTCTTATGGTATAAAAGGAATTTTATCATTAATAAATACTAAAATAATTTCTCTATAAATGTTCATTTAGTAAATGAAATTAATAAAAACTTCAATGCCATTTTACTTGACAGTAGCACATGAATTATTAGCATAACATCTTACCAGCACCTGCTTAGATTTCATTCAGAATCCACCTTTCTTAATAGAGAGCTTAACATATCTACTACATAAAGTTGAGAGCACTGGTGAACTCTCCAAATATAGTTTACTTATATCATTTTGTACTTTTAAAAAATGATTCATAGATTATTTGATTAATTAAAGATCTGTAAACATTTACAGAAAAAACATTGTCTCATGAGCAAAATAGGTGTGCCCAAAAACATGAAGGGTAAAAATTTCCTCATTAATTAGTAATTACTGAACAAGCTACTTGCAAGTTGCTGTTTTTTTTTAATCACAAGGTTTTGGGCTCAGTTTCATACTCATGACATTTTTCTACTTTTAATATTTAACCCAGATTTACATGTGTGATGAGAAGGTTGGTGAAAATATGAGTTAGCCCAGCAATTCTCCAAAGCAATTTAAAATCATATTGAAATATCATTAGTCCATGAATAACCTTAGCCAAGAGATAGCCATATTAGAATATAAGTAAATTAATGAGAGAAGAAAATTTACCAAAACATTTATAGCATCTCTTTGTCTTATTATGTCCCCCACTCCAAATCTGGAAACTAAAGGAGTGTTCATCAACATTTGAATGTTAGAATAAATTGTGTATGTTATTATAATGGAATATTATTTGCATTATGAAAAGATGAAAGTTGTGGTTTCAGAAAAAAGAAAAAAAAATGGAGACATGAATTGATGTAAAGTGAGCAGAACCAAATGAACAATTTCTAACATAACATTTTCATTACACTTGATACAATTGTAATGAAAAATAGTTTTGAAAGACTTAAGAACCCATATCAATGGGATGTTCCACAATACTTCCAGATAAGCAGCTTTGAGGCATACCTGCCACCTCCTGACAGAGGATTGATTGGTACAATACGATGAATGAGGTACAAATTTTTGACATCATCAATGTGGTAATTTGATTTGTTTACAGAAAGGCTTTGTGGTGTTTTCTTTTTTTTTTTTTAATAAGTAAAGGGTAGGAGGAAGTATCCCTTAGAATAAAGAAATTAAAAGAAAAAATATACTGAGAATGCCAGAATATTTTACATTCTTGTGGAAAACTTTTTGATTTGATTACAACATGCCATCAATACATTTATATTAACAACTGACATAAGTCAAGATAATCAGGTAATTTTTTTTCAGCTTAACTTTTAAGCCATTAACTTTATGGCTCAGCTTAACTTTTAAGCCATTAACGTCTCATCTAAGTAGAATTGGTTAATTTATCTAAATTAAAGGAGTGAAATTAAAGCATCTTTTTAATCATCAAGTTAAATGAATGACATCAGAAAAAATATATGAAATTGTTTCTTCACCTCAGGAGATTTTCAGTGATATCAAAATGAATTCAGATTCATCTATAAAATACTTTATATTAATCAGAGAAATAAAGCAACTGAAAATCTCAAAAATGGAGCCAAATGTTAAATGAATTAATAGATAAAGGTAATGAATACAAATATTTGGCTATGTCTAGGCAAGAAATATAGCGCATTAAACTATTAAAAAGAAAAGGTGGTTAGGTATGTTAAGAAACTTTTTGATTTCTGAAATTAAGTTTAGTGGTAACAACATGTTTAAAGCAATTAACAACTATTAAATACAATTTTTAAATAACTATTTTTACAACTATATTTTTGCATTTTTAATTTTTATAACTATAATTTAATTTGAATTTTGATATTTTTATATCCATAAAGTTAGCATAAAAAACTTGGAGTATTCCCTAATAAAAACTTGTAAAATATTAATGAAATATTTGGATTAACACAATAAGATTCATATGGAAATTTTTTTCTCATTCAAAGAAGGAAGAACATTGATAGGCATACACAGGGTAGATTATAGGCTGTCTAAAAAATGTAGAAATTATTTTGAAATGAGCAGGTATTGCTTCACCAAGTACTGACAGATTTTGACGATGGACATAAAAAATTTGGTTTATTTAAAGTAATCACAAGCGGTGTTTTTCTGAATGAACCTATGGAATACTAAGAGCCAAGAATGTGCTATATATTTGCTGTGCATGAACAGCATCTGTATTAACTTCACCAACAAAATGTATATGAAGAAGCATGAAAAAAAGCTATCATTTAAAATTTTATATAGAAAAAGAGACTTTAGAACAATGTCACTCCTTTCCCTTTACTCCAAAATGATAAAAAAAAAAAAGACCAATATGTGGAAGACTATGCCATATCTTCTTTTGGTAACAACAAATTTGAAATTAAGGGGACACTTATTGAAGAATAGGTGAAAAAGTTATAGTGAAACATACACATTTAAGAATAGCATGTTGGGGGCAGCTGGGTAGCTCAGTGGAGTGAGAGTCAGGCCTAGAGACAGGAGGTCCTAGGTTCAAACCCGGCCTCAGCCACTTCCCAGCTCTGTGACCCTGGGCAAGTCACTTGACCCCCATTGCCCACCCTTACCAATCTTCCACCTATGAGACAATACACCGAAGTACAAGGGTTTAAAAAAAAAAAAGAATAGCATGTTAATAGATGTGCAATACCAAATTCATATAATTTTAAGCCATTTAAACAAAAAATGTTTCATACATATAACTTTAATAGAAAAAACTTAAAACCATATTAGAACACTAATGGTAGAACCTTAAACTGATACAACAATTCTAGAGTGCAACATGTAGCCACTCAGAGGACTATAAAACTACGTATACCCTTAGAACCAACAATCCCATGCCTGGGTTTGTATCCTAAAGAGATCAGAGGTGAATGAAAGGACTCACTTGTACAAAATTATTTGTAACAGCTCTTTTTGAAGTGGCAAAGAATTTTAAAAGAAGGGATGTACATCAATCGAGGAATGGCTACAAAAGTTATAGTATGTAGTAATAATGGATTTCTTTTCTGATGAACAAGACGAGTTCAGAACATCCTAGAAAGACTTAAGTGTTGCAAAGTGAAGTGAGCAGAACCAGGAGAACACAGAAAAGAGTAACAGAAATTTGAAGATCAAATGTGGAGTAAACTATTATCAACAAAACTGTTACCAACAAAGTTATCACCCAAGATAGTCTCAAGGAACTCATGATTAAAAAAGCCATTCATAGCCAAAGAAGGAACTATTGCAGTCTAATTGTGGATCAAAGTATGCCATTTTTTTACTTTATTTCTTAAATTTCCTGCATGATTTTTATATGTGTATCTTTCCTTTCATGGTTTGAAAAATATGGAAATATGTATCGCATGACAGTACCGTTATAACCTATATCAGATTATTTACCACCCCAGGGAGGTGAGGAAGAAGGAAGGGAGGGAGAAAATATGAATCACAAAATAGATAATGATTGTAAAATGTTTCTGCATGTAATAATAAATAAATAAAAAGTAAGATAAAAAGGAAAAAATGGAGTATAATCAGATATTTATTGAAGATGTCCCAAGGATGCTTTTAGTGAGCATAGAAAAGATGAGCTTGTCTCAATATTTTAGATCAATTACAAAGATCAGCTTTTTCACCTTTATATTATGAACAATGTTAATATAAACAAATAACAAGACAGCTATTTGTCACACAGTACTTTCAATTTGAATGCCCTCTATCCAAAAATCTTGAAAATGAAATATAGCGATTATGTATAATTATCATTATTATCTACATTGTATCAATAAGTATAATTAAATAATATATAACAAAAATTGTAAAGGACATTATTTCATTTGCATAGATTCTTATTTTCATTATTTAGATTATATTTCTGTATCTAATAAATTTATTCAAGAATTACTCAGACATAAGAAAAAATACATTAAACTTTTGGCCTGAAACATTCTGAAATCATTTGTGCTCCGTCTCAGATGATAAGACACTCGGCCTGTCATTGGAATTGTATGCAAAACTCTTCAAGAATTCAAGAAGATTCTGTCGAAGCTTGCTTTCTTTTGGCCAAACTTTTGAAAAATGATCTCTGTACTATACTGTGGAATGTGGATAGAATTATAATCAGAGAATATTAATGCTAATGCTAACCCTACTTCATTATTAACTTTTATATAGCACTTTATATTGTATAATGCATGTTACTCTCACCATCCTCTTCTCTTTGCTCTCACTCTTCCTCCTCCTCATGCCTTACATAGAATCTTCTTCCCACCTACATCTGTTGAAGAAATAAACCTGTGAAGCATGTAGTGAATATATCATCCTTCCCACTTATAGATGAGGAAGCTGAGACCAAAGGTAGAGTTAGTTTTTCAAGTCCTGCAGAGAGATCATGTCAAAGCCAGAGATAAATCTCAACTCTTCTGATGATCAGTTCAGGATTATTTTCAATAGGTCATGAAATCTTAAATAAGATTGTCCTGCATTTAAACAAGAAGAAATAATTCTGTAGAGGAAGAAAGGGCTGAATGTACAAAGATATCTGTTGATGTATCAATCTACTTAAATTAATGTCTATTTACTGAAGTTGAATATAAGGGCAGGTGTAAATGTTATTCAGTAATTTCAGACTCTTTGTAGCCCCATTTGGAATTTTCTTGGCAAAGATACTGGGGAGGTTTGGCATTTCTTTCTCCAACTCATTTAACAGATGAGGAAAGAGAATCAAACAGGGTCACATAGCTGAAAGTGTTTGAATTCGGATTTGAACCCAGTTCTTCCTAATTCTAGGCCTGGCATTATATCCACTGTAGCACCTACCTAGTAGTGGATGAATAATAAACTCCTTCTTAGTAGACATTGTTCCTTTTTTCCACCTCTTTGTATCCTCTACTACGAGTGTAATCCCTGCATCAGTAAGTTTCTAATAAATGCTTTGTGATTGGTTAATAGAGTGCTAATGTCTGAAAAAAACAGGCAAACCAAAAAAGAAACTTAACTGATTCAGCCATTTCACAATTGAGGGACAAGCCTTCATTTTCCAATTTTTTGCCACCACAAAGAGTTTGGCTGTGAATATTTTTGTACAAGTATTTTTTCCTTATTATCTCTTTGGGCCACAACCTAGTAGTGGTATTGATGGATAAAAGGGTATGCACTGTTTTAAAGCCCTTTGCCCATAATACCAAATTGCCTTCCAGAATGGCTGGATTAATTCACAATTCCACCAGCAATGCATTAGTGTCCTGATTTTGGCATTAACGCCTCCAAATTTATTATTGTCCTTTACTGGCATATTAATCCATCTGCTATGTGTTATGTGGTTCCTCAGTATTGTTTTGATTTTGCGTTTCTCTAATTATGAGAGATTTAGATTACTTTTTCATGTGCTTATTGATAGTTTTGATTTATTTATCTGAAAACTACCTATTCATGTTGCTTGACCATTTGTCAATCGGGGAATGACTTGATTTTTTTGTACAATTGACTTAGTTTCTTATAAACTTGAGAAATGAGATCTTTGTCAGAGGTTTTTGTTTGTTTTCCCCCTAAATTGTTGCTTCCTTTTTAATTTTGGTTGCATTGGTTTCTTCATTTTTTTTTTACAGAGAACTTGGCCTGTGAGGTCAGGAGAATTCTACAACTGAAGTAAGATTTTTAGCAAAGCATGTGCCGAAGTCTTCTATTTTATTCAAGTGCAAAAGATGAGGGTTCCAACTCAGAAGATAATTTATCAGTGGGTCCCAGTGATCTATGAGTATTCCTGTAATGTTTTATAATTTATTTATTAAATGTGTTATTTTGGTAAAATATTTGGATCATATACTAATCAAAATTGTAAATAATCAGCTCTCCCAACAAAAATATAAAGTCAGGAAGGGGTATCTAACACAATGGATGACAGAATCTAAAAAGACTTTAACAATTTAGAGAAATTATTTCCAATATACCCTCACCCTTGTGGGTATGGCATGACTTCAAGGGACATCTGATAAGTCAAAAAATAGATAGGAAAATAGCCAATAGTTACTCTTTATTAATTATCACCAACACTCTCCCATTTCCCCCCCCCACACACTCCTTGGCTGTTCTAACCACCGCTCCTCCCCTACCTCTCTGAACCCACTTAAGCACTTCAGATCAATTACAATCTAAGTAGTTTCTAGGTGTTCTTTGCTTTAAGTTTGTGACCATCAAGTGAAAGCATCTTCCTTGTTTTTTTTCAAAGCTACTAAAATCGATCTATTCCCTTAGACTTATGAAACTCACTATTGCTGGGGGGTGAAAGGGGGATTAGCAGCAGTCCAGTTCCCCTTGGGGGCGGGACAATTGAGCAAAAATGGAATGAGAAGAGCCAGAGACCCAGTAGGTTTGCAATGGCTGATCTGAAGTGCCATCAGCTGATTTTAATTTTATATCATTTTTCTCAAGATTACAACAAAGTTGGCATGAATTCCATTCCCACCATACATCTTATCTTTGGAGACAATGTGTTATGTGTGTTTGACATATCTTTTGGGCTACAGTGATGAGATCTTACAGGCCTTTTCACGGGAGACAATTTCTTCATATTTCATTCATTGTTCTTTTATATTAAATTACTGTACCAAATCAGATCTGGAAAGGGGGGTGACTTAGAAACTGTTCTGGCCTGTTCTTGCAGGCACCTGTGTATGGGAATCTGAGTTAGAGATTTAAAATCTTTAACATTAACTCACTATATACTGTTTTGTTGTGAGGTGACTTCTAGGGGAAGTTTCTGTATTATGGGGGTTTGTTTAGGGGTTTATTTTGGGATAGTGTATAGTCTGTGACTGTGGTTGTTCTTGTCATGAACCTGTATTATTTTTCTGTGTTTCCCTTTGGCTGAATAAGGATACTGATTGCAATAGTTTCAATACAAGTGAATGCTAATGAGAAAAGAGTCACATAGGGGAAACTGAGTGAGAAATTTCCATCCTTCTGACACCTACTTTGCTGGTTTGTCAGAGCTGTGATGAGCTGTGCTAAATGCCATGGGCTTTGATGGCTTCCTGCACACTATCACTTATGATATACAGCAATGCAGTTGGAAAACCTTAACATTTCTACCTCTAATCATTTCTCCCAGTCCTCTCTTTAATTTCATTTGCACAACCTCCATTCTAGCTCAGATCATGACCATTCCTTGTCTAGAGTGCTGAAGCAACTCCCTAACTGGTATTCTCTAACTCAAGTCTCTTTCTTCTCAAACACTCCTGCAGATTTCTGCCAAAATGATTTTCTAAAAATGTAAACCCAACTATATCACCATTTCCTCAATGGACTTAAGAGGCTACTATTGATTCCAAGATAAAATATAAAATTGTTTGTAGGACACTTTGTCCTCCCCTACATTTCCAGATTTTGCATAAACTTCCCAAAATTTGGTACTCTGTTGTCCAGGGAGTTAATTTCTTTTTTTCCCCCATTCTCTTATAAAAAACACAGCTAATATATTAGACATTAATAGTAAATTAAACTTTGATACAGGGCCATACAGAGTAAAATAAATAGGTCCAAATTGAAAACTTTCTCTGGAATTGAATTAAGAAAATTTTCTTTTTGGTATATTTTTACAACATGTGGTAAATCTCTATACAGAGAAAGAAAAAAATTCATGGCATGAAAAATGCTGAAAAACTGTAATGATAATTCACTATTATGCCTTAATTTGTCTTTCATTGAAAGAGTGTCAAAAAATAAATCCAACTGCTTGGCTAGTTAAATTGAAAAAAATGAATAATTAATTCTGACAAATGATTTTTATTTAATAATCTATCCTTTTGCAAGTTTGTATATAAGAAAATGTGAAAATAATAAAATCTATTTAATCACATTGGTCTCCATTAAAATTATTTTCAACAATATTTTAGTAAAGGCAAAATGTGTTTTTACCACTAATAAATAAAACATTTATTTTATTTTATAGAAATTTCATTTACAGAACATTTCACATTTGTATTTTGGGCATATTTATAATGTTTGCATTTATAATGTACATGGTATATTAATATAGTCATATATATGATTTATAAAGATATAAATGCACAAATATTGGGTTTCTAATCTGCTTTGTTGCATTTGATCAAAATTATTAAAGACCACCTTATTTAGAGTACTAAGACAAATCAAATAATTAGATTGCATTTAATTGGGATATCACAAAATCTTCCAATTGGATGAAAAAAAAACCTAATGCAAAATATGGAATGTTTGTCTAGAAAAATAAATATGTGGAAAAACTTGGAGGCCTTAGTGAATCGCAAACTTAATATCAATCAATAACGTAAAGAAATTAAGAAAACTAATGAAATCTGAGACCTGAGACTTATGGAAAGTACATCTTCTAGCAATAAGAAGATGATTAGACCAATGTACTTTACTTCTTTCAGAACATAATGGAGGTATAATTTTAGTTTTCCATGTCACATTTACAAGAGACTTTGATATAAGGGAGAGTATCCAGACTAAAGACCAGGATAGTAAAAAGCTTTAGCATCATAACATTGCAGAATTCATGGAAGTTGGTCTGTTTATATTTGGAGCATGAGTACTTGGGGAAAGAACATGGTTACTGTCTTAGTTTACTAGGAGAATGATCAGAAGAAGAGTTGATTATTTTGTACATCTCCTAAGGAAGATCTTAAAGGTCTATTCTATTTCCCCAGGTAAATTGGAAGTTCCATGAAGAAAAGAACCATTTACTTTAATATTTGTTTCTTTCTAGGATCTGATATAAGGAAAGGGATGGATTCTTGGAATACCTTATGAGAATAAGGATATAGTAATCTGGTAATATTATGCCTTTGTCAAATCTCATTTGGAATATTGCATTCAGTTCTAGGTACCACAATTTAAGAAGAGCATTCAAAAAATTGAGAGTGTTATGATCGTTGGGGGACTTGATTGTAAAGATGTAATTGTTAAGAAAAGGTAAAGCAGAAAGCCCCAGATGACAAAGGAGCTTTAAACTTTCCTTAGGTTTAAACAGGAAATCAGATAACACAACTAAACTTCCTGTAGAACCCCCTCAACCAATCCCAGTGTGTTTCTTCAGGAAGACTAGCTTCCTGGCACCAATTGATGTTTCAATTAATAATAACTAAATCAATAATATCAGAATAACAATGACAAATTAAAAACGCATCTGACTAATGATATTACTGATGGTAGTTAAGCTTAACTTCAGGGAGTAAGACTGGATCCTCCTGAGACCCTTCAACTTGCCCTAGAACTTCCTTGAGGCTGACCTGTTGTCAGGTCAACCAACAAAAGGTCAGTAGCTGGATTGACTTTTATAAACAAATCTTTTACTGGTGTTAATCAGAATAACAAGGGAAACTGATAGAAGGGAAGAGGGATATTAGGAATCCCTAAATGGAGTTTGAACTTAGTTTTAAATATTATATCTAACAGCTTCAGAATGTTGATAGCTGAACTAACCAGGCCCACTGGCCCAGGCAAGCCACTGGTTGTTCTGGCCTGCTTTGGTGGACACTGCTTGCCTAAAGACAAACTAGATGGTAGCTTGATTGAAGATAAATTGATGAATAGATGCTTGGCTGCTGACCCAGGGCTGAGAAGTCCTGGGCCAGATGAAGAATAATTAGTTGGTTGAAATATGTTTTGTTTTCTAAGAGATTGTTGGGTTTGTCAATGAGATGTTGCTATTGATCAGCTAAGATAGATAAAACCTACCTACCTAAGTTATCTAAACCCAGGTTCTCCACCCTCCACCCTGGATCCCAGGCTCCAAAATGAGTCACAGGGTCGAGTCTCTGCCTCACTTATATAGAGCACAGCCCAACTGACAATTGGTCTCATGCCCCAGGATGGCATCAGGAATCTCCCAAGATTCCAAGTGTCCAACTGCAAACTGTGCCCACAGGCATGGCTTCTTGCAAATCCTTGGAAAACTTAACTTACAATAATGCCTATTTTGTCTGTTGGAATTTTTAAACTAAAAATTTCCTATTGTGTAAATGGAATTAGCTCTAGCCCATTCATAGTCAAAACTCTAGCCACCAGAGATATTGTCATCCCCACCTCCCTTAGTGGGGAGGGGGACGAGTTACCCACATGTGACAATAAGTAATAAATCAAGAACAAGGGACTTCCCTTTGGGCAGTCCAAATCAGTGTAGAAGCTGCCATTTGTCCACTTGAATTAGAGGTGAAGTGACGAAAGACACTATCTCTTCAAGTATGGTGGCAACTTCCTGTTGAGGCAGTTCCCTCTTTGAACTTGGTGCTGAAGGATCTCGGCTGAGACCTCAGGCAGGGTCTACTCTGTATTGTCACGTGGGTAAGTTAGGCTGACTTCCTTGGCCTACCTAGGCCTCTTCCAAACTCTGGTTTAAGTAGGCTTCTTGCCTCTCTGATTGCTAAAGCCTTGTGGCATGTAATCTAGTTTAATTAGCCTTTTAACCCTCTCTCTCTCCCTCCCGGCCTCTGCAGGCCTGGACTAGCCTCTCCCTCTCTCTATTTCCCTACCTTTTACCTTCCTAATTGTAAATAAACTACCTTAAACCCGATCCTGACTTGGGTCTATTTTAATTATGGAATCAATCTGAATTATTGATTCCTGGCGGCCACACCTTAAATATATATCTATATAATACCTAAAATCTCCCTCTAACACTATGTGTATATCTACTTACTCTAATTCAATTGGTGCCAGGAGGCTAGTCTTCCTGAATAAACACACTGTGATTAGTTGAGGGGATTCTTCAGGAAGTTTAGTTGTATTATCTGATTTCCATTTTATACCTAAGGAAAGTTTAAAGCTCCTTCGTCATCTGGGGCTTTCTGCTTTATCTTTTCTTAACAATTACATCTTTACAATCAAGTCCCCCATGATCATAACAGAGTGTCCAGCTGGATAATGAGAGGCCTGGAATTTATGACAGTTAAAGATAATTTGAAGGAACTAGTCAAGTTCAGCTTGAAGAAAAGATGACTCAAGGGCTAGATGATAGATCTTTCCAAATATTTAAAAGTTTGTCTTGTAGAAGAAGCACTACATTTATTCTGTTTAGCCAGAAAGGACAAAACCATGAGAAATGCAATGAAGTTAATGGGAGTCAATTTAGGCTAGATTTCATGTTAAACAATCAAAACAAGACCAAAAAACTTCAAGAGGATAGAAGAGATGCCACCAGAAGTAGTTGATTCCTTCTATTTAGAATACCCATTAGGTATATTATAATAGAGATTTCTTTGTGATAGAATTAGTTTGCCTAGATGATTATTAATATTCCTTCTAATTCTCCCATTCTGATTCTGATTCTATAATCTAGGAATCCAATCTAGAAAAAGTAGTTTGTTGACTGGATAAGGCCCAAATCTATGTCGTCATAGAATTTCAAGGATATTATTGGATAAAGGTACTCCACAAAAAAGGAGAAAAAAAATTATAGATGTATTTCACTAGTAAATATTGATAAAAATGTATATGAAATACTAGCAAGGAAACTATAGCAGTACTTAAAAAAGATTACACAATCTGACTAAAGGGATGTATACCAGGAACGCAGAACTATTAAAAATTAGTAAAATGATAAGCATAACCAAATAATCATAACAATAACCAAAAATTAAAACACTGTTATATGACACGTATTGATATGGTAGATATGACACATTATATTAATATGGTAAATAAATACAGAAAAAAAGGTTTTTGTCAAAATAAATACCCAATCTTATTTTAAAAAATTAGAAAGTTTAGGAATAAGTGGAGACTTTCTTAAAATAAGAAGTAGTATCTCTCTAAAACGGAAAGCATACATCATGGATTTGGGGGATATACTAGAAGACTTCCCAATAAAATCAGTGATGAAGCAAGGATGTCTATTATTATTATTATTATTAAAAATAATGCTAGTTTTAACAATGATAATAAAAAGAAATTGAAGGAATAAGAACTGTAAAAATGAGGAAATAAAATTATTACTCTTTTCCAATTATATGATTCTACAATAAAAGTACCATAGAAAGTGAACTAAAACAGCAAAAAATTAAAAATTAGTTACTTTACTAGAATTATAAGATATAAAATAAATTGTTGACATTTTCCCACATCAACTATAGGAATAAAAAAGAGGGAATGAAGAATAGCAAGAGACAGATGAGAGATTTGCAATGGGTCTGGGCAGGCAAAAACTTTGCAAAGCAGTTTTGCACACGCATGGAACTGTATGGGCCCCATTCTGTAATGGGAGAACTGCTTAAAAGGTGACATACGGAGATCTAGGGGGTCCATTGATCACTGGACATGGAGGAGAGCTGAGGGTTACTTCCTGTGGCCATTTTGTATCTGGCTGAAAGGAAGTAGCTGATGGTTTCCCTTATCACATTTGGAGGATTCTGTATCAAGAACCTTCTGTGTTCCTGGGAGGTGTGGCATCTTTTCCCATCCAGACTATTTTCTGTGTGTGAACTGCAAGGACCCAAAATTTCTATCCTAAAGACAAGCTCGACCACCTTGACTCACGCCTTTGGCCTCTGGCCATCCTACCTGACAACTCTATGCTGTTTCTGTTTAATAGTGGACCCCTTGGTCAGGATTTAGGCAGCTAGAAAATTACTTCAGGTAGAGATAGCATAGTTAATGTAGCCCAACTGTGTTGGAACCAATGTGACCTTTGTAGGTCAGGCAGAGTAGGAGGAGATAAAAATTTATTAGATCTAGGGACTCCATCACCTTGGTCCATTTACCCATCCTATGTTTTGAGAAATAAATTGAGTTATTATTCATATCATCAAGAGAACAATCAGATTGTGTTACCAACATCATACTGAAAGTGAGGACTAACATCTGGGTCTATAGCCTGTGGTCAACTAATATTGGGATCAACACTGGTCCAAACCTCAAACCCAAACCTAGTGACTTCAATCAGGTCCCATACTCACTTATTTCACAAGCAACAAAACAGAAGAGGAAGTTAGAGAAATTCCATTTAAATCAACTCAAGAAAACATAAAGTACTTGTGAGTCTACCTGCCAAGACACACATAGGAATTGTATGAACAAAATAACAAAATATTTTTACATAAAGACAGATCAAAACAGAGAAGTACTTATTGTCCATCTGTAGTCTGAGTTAATATAATAAAGATAACAGTTCTACCTAAAATAATTTACTTATTTAGTGATATTCCAATGCCAAAGAATTTTTAATTAGTGCTAGAAAAAGACAAAAAAATGTATCTTGAAGAATAGCGGGTCTAGTATAGTAAAGGCAAACTTGGGGCACATGTGGCAAAAAGGGCACACAAAGCCCTCTCTGTGGGTACACCTATAGTTGCACACCAGTGTTCATTACTAGAAAGCCCGAGGGACTCAGGGTGAAGCTATCACCTCTCCTTTTCCATGCACCTGAGGACATTCCTCTTATCACCTGTCTATTCCTGTGATTCCTGTGGTGGGTGGAGAGGAGCTAGGTTGGAGGGCAGCATAGCTCATAGTGTGGCACATAGCTGGAGGGGAGCAGAGCTCCTCCCCCTCTCCACATTCACCTCTCATCATAGACCCTTCTGCCCAGTAGCCCAATGAGAGTGGTTCCTCCCTCCAATGTCTGGGGTAAAGAGGAGGGCAGGAGGTAGAACATGGGGTTGCAGGGTATGGCACTTGATCTGGGTGTGGCAGGCATGGCATTCCATCTGGGGGATGGGTTGGTATACCATCACTGGTCTAAAATATCAAGGGTATCAATGAAAAATTATGTAGGAAGGCAGACTAGAAGTACTAAAAATCACATTATGCTATAAAGCAGTAATCATCAAAATGATATTCTACTGGTTAAGTAATAAAGTGATAAATCAATAAAACAGAGTTGTTATATAATATAGAAAAATAAATTACCACAGTGATTTAGAGTTTGATAAACCCAAAGATTAAAGATTTTGTGGTTAGAATTCACTATTTTAAAAAAAACTACTTGGAAAACTGGAAACCACTTGATGGAATTTATATAATCTTTTGAGGCAAAGAATTGGAAATTGACTGGATAATGGCTGAACCAATTGTAGACTATGACTGAGGTGGAATAAAATTTGCTATAAGAAATGTAAAGTAAGATTGTTTCATTTTTGTTGTTTCTTTTCTTTCATGCAAAGACATATGAATAAATGTAGTCTATGTAAAGAGAAATAGGATATTTTTATATAATAATAGCTATATAATAATAAAATCAACTATGAATGACTTAGCTACTTGAATCAATATAGTGATGCATAATAGTTCCAAAGAACTTTTGAAGAAAAATGCTCTCCACATTCTGAGATAAACCAATGAACTCTTAGGGCAGATCAAAGCATATTTTTACACTATCTCTATTTGCCTTCCTTTTTATTGTAATACATTTTGTATGACATCACATGTATAATGAGTATCATATTGTTGCTTTCTCATTGATTGGAGGAGGATCTGAAGAGAGGGAGAAAATTTTGGAATGCAAATTATTTTAAAGAAATTTTTAAAAAGTATACTTATTCTAGGTTTAGTTTACCACCTTGGTTTCAATGTCAAATAACACTCTCATTCCCAAATGAATTCCCTTATATACACACAAACTCACACAGACACACTCACACCCACATATCTCTATTTTCTAAACAATAGTGACAATTACATCTAAAAAGATGGTCACATCCATTCAAATTATTTTCTACCATTGCCTATTTAAACTAAGGCAGGAATAAAATAATAAGCTATGCTTTTGGAGAAAAGAATAATGTGCATCTATGAACAAGTGTATTCAATTATGTATGTGCACAATTTTTCCAAAAGAAAGGAAATTAAGTGCTGTTTATTTTGAGTCATTTTCAAAGATGCTCTAGATCTTGGCTGTGAAAGTATTATTTGCAAAACAATTGTTTCCCTTTCCAGGCTCCACAGATTGCTGAGTAGTCTCTTAGGCCCCATCAATCCATCCCATAAGGAAACAGCATGTGCATTTTGACATATTGGTCTTTTGAGCCTGTCAACAGACATCAACAATTTGCCACAAAAGAGAAGTTCTTCCTTCCCCATAACTGGAAATCAACTGCTATCTAACCTGTTACAAAGAAGTTAAAACCCACTTGATATGAGGATGATTATTTTAGTTTTATTATCTTTCTTTCCTTTCCTTTCTTCCTTCCATTTTCCTTCCTTTCTTTCCCTCTTTCCTTCCAACCCTCCTTCCTTCTCCTTCCCAATCGTCTTCATTTCCTTCCTTCCTTCCTTCCTTCCTTCCTTCCTTCCTTCCTTCCTTCCTTCCTTCCTTCCTTCCCTTCCTTCCTTCATTTCCTTCTTTCCTTCCTTCCTTCCAATTAGACTACTTTCCTTGAAAGTAAGGTCCATCTTAGGATCTCAGAGCCAGAATTGGAAAGAATCTTGGAGGTGATATTTAGTCCAGTGTTATCATTTTACAGGTGAGGAAACTGAGACCTATGCAGATTAAGTTATCCAAGGTCATAACAAGTAGTCTCAGAGGCCAGATTTGAACCAAAGTCCTTTGACCCCAGAGTCAATACCTTCCTTACGCATCTCTTGTCTTCCTCCCTACTCCTATCCTCTGATGTCTGGGCACAAGCCTGGGCACACAGNTATATATATATAATATATATAAAGAATTTAGTCTCCATCTTAGTGAAGATCCTTATCACTTCTTATGTACATGATTATAACCACCTCCAAATGAGTATCCCTATCTCAAATTTCTCCAAACTCTAGGCTATTCTCTCCACCACAGCAAAAGTAATTTCCCTTAAAAATTAGATCTGATCATTTGATTCCACTGGTGAATAAACTCCAGTAGCTTCCCATTTCCAATAAGAAAAATAAAAATTACTTTCCTCAGCTTTTAAAGTCATTTGCTATCTGACATCAAACTATATTTCCAGGTTTATTTGATATAACTTCTCCTCCTACACTCTACAATCCAGTCAAATTGACCTTTATTTTGTTTCTCACATGTGACCTATCTCCTTTCTTTGGGTCTCTCTACTCCTTGTTCTATACCAGTCCTAGTGAACCTTTTCCATGTTTGAGTGCCCAGAGGGCAAATTCAAGCTGTCTGTGAGCCCCCACATTACTGGAGAGAGTTGAAGGAGGAAGTGCTTGCCTTGGGCAGTTGGACGGAGGAGCAAAGCATGCAAAAAATGACCTCTTGTAGTGGGAAGAGGGGAAATGGAACAGTTTCCTGAGTGTCAGCTCTACACACATGCCAACACTGTCCTATACATTCACTCCAAATTAGTGTCTTCTTTACTTCCATTCCCCAGAGTCCTTTCTTTCCTTTAAGATACACATGAATCATCATCTTCTGTATGAAACCTTTCTTGTTTCCTCTAATAACTAGTGTCTCCTTCCTTCATCCTATATATTTACTATGCAATCATTCACATTCATTCTCTTATATTTAAATTATATATACTTAGATAGGGACATAATATATTTCCCATTAGAATGTAGTGAATAGGGAGTGTGGTATTCTTATTCCTTGTATTTACTTCACTAGCATTGAAAAGAATATTAATTTAAGAAAGGATTGTTGATTAATTGTTTGGTTTTCATTTCAATTCAATTCAAAACAATTCAATTGTTTGGTTTTAAATATCAATGGCTTATTTTCATAACTTAAAAAACCAAGAAAAATATCATTTGGGCCTACAATTTCATCAAAATAAAGACATAACTGAAGAAAATTACTCCCTAAAAGTAGAATTGGCCAAATGGAAAAGGAGGTACAAAAACTCAATGAAGAAAAAGAATTAAAAAAATATATAATTGGGCAAATAGAGGCTAACCTCTCCATAAGACATTAAGAAAGCAAAACACAAAATGTAAAGAATGAAAAATGTTCAAGAAAATGTGAAATATCATTTTGGAAAAACAATGGATCTGTGAGGAGAGATAACAAGAATTATTGAACTACTTAAAAAGTAATGATCACAAAAGAAATTTGATGTAATATTTCAATACACTATCTACCACCTAATATCTTAGATTCAGAGGGTAAAATGGAAGTTAAAAGAATTCACCAGTCACATCCTGAAAGAGATCCCAAAATGAAAATTTCCAAGAATATTATAGCCAAATTCCAGAAATCTCAGGTCAAGGAAAATTTGAAAACAGTCAGAAAGAAGCAATATAAATAACATGGAGCCACAGTCAAGATAACTCAAGATTTATTAGTTCTATATTAAAGGATCAAGGGCTTTCAATACATTCCAGAGGGCAAACGAGCTAGGGTTAAAACTAAGAACCAACTATTCAGAAAAACTGAGCATTAAATCTCTTAGGGGGGAAATAGTTATTCAATGAAATAAAGGACTTTTGACCATTCGGGATGAAAAGAGCAGAACTGAATAGAAAATATGACTTTCAAACATAACTCTTAGGAGAATCATAAATAGGTAAAGAGTAAAAAGGAATCACAAAGAATTCAATATGGTTAAACTGTTTACATCTCTATATGAGAAGATGATATTTATAACTCATAAGAACTTTATTATTGTTAGAGTTTTTCAGAGTAAACATAGAAGAATGACTGAAACTTGACTATGATCAGATGATATTTGAAAAATAAAAATGAGATGAGATAAAGAAAGATACACTGGGAGAAGGAAAAAAGGCAAAGTAGTTTAGGGTAATCTATCACAAATAAAAGAGTTGTGAAAGAATTTTGACATGTAGGGGAAGCTAAGGGGAAGGATGGTGAGCAATGGTGGAATTTACATTTATTAGAACTTATTCAAAAAGGAAATAACATATACACTCAGTTGAGTATATTAATCTATCTTACCCTACAGGGATGTAGGATGGGGAAGATATATGAGAAAGAAAGCTGAAAGAAAGGAAGGTAGATTGGGGAGGCAGTGGTATGAAGCAAAACATTTTTGAGACAGGAGGAGATGAAAGGATATAGAAGGATAAACAGGGGAGAAAGCTAGATTGTTGTATGCAAATATAAGGTAGGACATGAAGATAGGTAGAGAGGAAATAGCAAAGCACGGACAGCAGGACACATGAGCTTTGCTGGAAGAGATGGACATTCAATATAGAATGAAGAAAGAGGAGTAGTTGTTGGGAGTCTGAACTGCCAGGAGCAAGGTGCAAAGTGTGTGGCATCTTGGATCCAGTTAGCAGTTTGTATCTTATCTTTGGAGACATTGGGGACACATCTGGCAAGCATCAGGACTGAGGGAAGGGTATGTCTGTGTGATTGGGTGGACTAGTCACAGAATGTCTCTAATCCAATCTATGGATTTATTGACTGACAAGGATTTATTCATCTACCTGAACATCGTGGTCTCAGCTTTGACAAATCATCTCCAGGAGCGTGAGAAATTCTCTTTGACTCCAAAGCCCACAGCAGTCACTCCTGATTCCTAGATTGGCAGTCTGTCTGTGCTTAGGTCTTTGAAGTTAGCACATTCTATTGGCAGTTGACAGATCCCTTACCCTTAGCTTCTTAGACTAACCTAATCCCATCTTCCTTCCCAAGACTTTATGAAATAGCTTTTCAATAACTCATAGCCTACTTTCTTTCTCTACAACTAGTCAAAAACTCACTAACTTCTCTATTCCCTGGCTTAATTAAGGAAGATAGTTGGGTCTAACTGCTATTCACTACCCTGTCACCACTAACTCCCAGCTATGTCCTGTGTTTGTGGGAGTAGGTGCGATTCCCAGTGTATTTGTATGTCAGACAGTTAACCCACTTTACCCCAATCATTCCTCATTCATTCCCTTCTCCCTCTACTACCCCCTGTGTGTTTATTTACCCACTACGGGATGGAGGGAAATACACAGTAATCAAAGCTGTGAAAGAGAATATGATGAACCTGCATATAAAATGGATGCCAATTGAAGAAATGTATTGAAAACCAGAATCCAACTTTTTTTTTTCTTATTACAAGAAACACACTTAAAGCACAAGTTAAGGTAAAGGACTAGAAGAAAAGTAATGCTCCTTCTGTAATAAAACACAAAGCAAGGGAAGCAATTATTATCTGAGACAAAGGAAAAAACCATATATGTAATTAAAAGTTAAGGGGTGGAGAGTGTGCAGCTGGTTAGCTCAGTGGATTGAGAGTGAGGACTAGATATGGGAGACCTATGTTCAAATCTGGCTTTAGACACTTCCTAGGTATTTGACTCTGGGAAAGTGACTTAACCCCCATTCCCTCGTCCTTACCACTCAGTTCTAAGGCAGATGGTAAGGATCTTAAAAATGAAAAGGTTAAGTAAGAAAACTATATTTTGCTAAAAATCATAGACTACAGTAATATCAATACTAAACATATGTAAATTAAATGGAATAGATCTAAATTCTTAAAGTAAAAGTTAAATGAAATGAAGGGGAAAATATACTTTTATATGTAAACTATCCTAATGGGGTATCTTAACCTGCCCATCTAAGAACAAAATAAACATAAACAAAAAATAAACAAAAAAGAAGTTAAGGAAATAAATAGAAATTTAGAAATATTAAATATGACAAACCTTGGAATAAATGGATAGGAATTAAAAGAGAATAAAAGACCTTTTTCTCAGCAATTCATGGTACCGACACAAATATTGACTCTATTTTAGGTCATTAATACCTCATAAAATAATGCAGAAAAGAAAAAAAGTTAAATGTGTCTTTTTCAAGTCCTAATGCAATAAAAATCATATTCAATAAGGAGTCATGGAAATATATTAATTTCCATTGATCACGGAATTATTACTCATGGAAAATTAAATTAATTGGCAACTAAATATTTATAAATAATGAGTGGGACAGAGGCAATAAAGTAATTAATAGGAGCTTTTTTACCCATTTATATGACAGTAAACCTGACAATGTAAGTTAAATGGATGGATATTAACAAATATATCAATTACTCAGATTAACAAAAGTGAAAACAGAATACTAAAATAAGTCTATCTTAGAAAAAAATTAACAGGCCATTAGTTAATTCTGTAAGAAAAAATTTCCAGGTTTAAATGGATTCATAAGTGATTTCTATCAAATATTTAAAAATGATTAATTCCAATATTATATAACCTATTGGAAAAATAGGCAAAGAAGGATTCCTAGCAAATTCCTTTCATAATACAAATATGATGTTAAAACCAAAATCAAGACGAATGAAAATAGAGAAATAAAACTATAGACCAATTTCAGTTATGAATAGTGGTACAAAAAGTTTTAGTGGAATATTGCAAGGAAATTATAGCAACATATCAAACACTATGATCAAGTAGGATTTGTATCAAGAATGCAGAACTTATATAATATTATGAAAGGAATAAGCTTAATTGACCATGTCACTAACAAAATCAGTAGAAATCATATGCTTTTCTCAATAGATGCACAAAAGCTTTTAACAAAATACAGCACCCATTCTATTAAAAGACCAGAGCACCTGGGAATAAATGGAACTTTCAAAAAAAAATAATAAGTCATAGTTCTCTAATACGATCAGCAAGTAATATCTGTAATGGGAATAAATTAGAAACTTTCCCAATAAGTTCAGGAATGAAACAAGTATGCCCATTATCACCATTATTTTTCAGTTTTAAAGTAGAATAGAAGAAAAATAAGTTGTAGGAATTTGAATAGATAACGAGGAAACAAATCTCTCACTCTTTATAGGTGATATGATGATATACTTGGAGAATGCTAGAGTATCAACTAAAAACCTTCTTAGTGTAATCAATAACTTTAGCAAATTTGCAAAATGTAAAATAAGACCACAAGATATCCAAACTTTAGGGAAAAGAATTCACTATTTAACAAATATTGGTGGGAAAAGAATGGAGCAGTTTGGCAGGAACAAAGTAGAGGCCAACAACTCACACCATATACAATGATAAGGCCAAAATAGGTACATGATTTTAATATAAAAGGTAATATTATAAGCAAATTAGAGTAAAAAAGAATATTTTGTCAATCAGATCTATGAATAAAGGATCAATCCTTTATTCATAAACCTGATCATAAACCAAGAGGACATAAATGAATTAGTTTAATTAACTTACATTAAAAAAGTTTTTGCAAAAATAAAACCAAAAATAACCAAAATACAAAACAGAAAACTGGTGGAAAGTTTTTACAAGTTTATCTGATAAAGGCTTCATTTCTATTAATTATTTACCTGAAAAAGAAAAATTTGAGATGCAAATCTTCTGAGTACAATGATTTCTTTGCAAGGCTAGTAGTTGCCAATAAATCAGTTTAACTGACTCTTTAGCAGTCAGAGGCAAAAGAGTGACTTTATAGAGCTCATTTTTTATAGTAAAAAAGGAAGAAATTATAAAGCATGGAAAGTGATAGAAAACCTTAAGAAAAAAATTTTTGTACGTATTTCAGTTGGACAAGACAGATCACTTGACCAGTGTATTTTCTAGTACTTTTATAGGAACATTCGTTGCAATTGCTAGCTTTCTGGGTATTGGCATGTCAGGGAACATAATATAGAGTTTCTAGACTATGAGACATACTGGACTAATTATTCTATTTGACTAGAGTTTATTCTTATTATCTAGTCTGTCAAAGGGAAATTGCTTTAGCTAGAAGGTCCTACAGTAGTATCACTTGTAGTTAATGAGAAGAAATATATCTGCTGAGAGTAGCAATTAAAAGAAGAGCTTATAACCAAAGAAAGAGGAACTTATCCCTTCAGACAGAGGGAGTTATACTTATGCAAGATAAAGAAACTTGACATCTAAAAACTTCCTAATATCTACCTTAATCTATTTACTATGTATTTTCTATTAGCACATACACATACACACACACACACACACACATATATATACATATATGTATGTATATATATAAAATGTAAATTCTAACAGCCTAGAAAAGTAATGATTAAATATGGATATTAATTCCATCATTTCTCAAATATATGCAGAAGTCACTCAAATTTTTACAACTACAAATCATTCCCCAATTGATAGTCAAAGGATATGAACAGGCAATTATCCCATGAAGAAGTCAAAGCTATATTTAGCCCTATTTAAAAACACACTAAACCCCATTGATTAGAGAAAATCAAATTAAAGCAACTGAGGAACCACCTCACACCTATCAAATTGACTAATATGACAAAAAAAGAAAATAACAATTTTTATAGTAGATATGGGAAAATTGGAACACTAATGTACTGTTGTTGGAGTTGGAAACAAATCAAAACATTGGAGAGAAACTTGGAACTATACTCAAAAGGATTAGAGAACTATGCATACTCCTTACCCAGAAATAGCTCTACTAGGACTTGATCCCAAAGAGAATTTTTAAAAAGGAAAAGGCCCTATATGTACAAAAATATTTAGAAATGTAGACAATGTCTATCAATTGAGAAATAGCTAAAGTTGTCATATATAATTTTGATGGAAAACAAAACAAAACCCCAAAACTAAACAATAAATAAAAAGGTGGGTTCTGGAAGAAAGCAGGCCTCCATAAGAAGACCCAGGGCATCAGGGAATTGAAGGTGGGAGGCAGAATCTGGCTGAGGCAGCATGATCTAGGGGAGCCTCCTGGAGGTGGTAGTTGTGCCTCTTGAGTCAGGCCCAGGGTCATTTCAGTTCCAGTATGGAACTGCTCTTTGGATGCTAGAAAACTCCAGAGTAGCTTGGTCACCAGAACCAACAGGCCCTGAACTGAGCCTTGCATGCTGGACAGGAAGCAGCAGAGTCTTGATACCCAGGAGAAGACCATCACAGACATCAAGAAGACATCCAAATAGGGCTAGATGGATGCCATGAAAATTATGGCCTGGGATCTTATTCTTATCAGTAACTATGTAGTGTAGGAATATAAGTTAGGGATAGATTGATTTCCAGGATTAGTTAAAAGAAGAGGATTTTAAGATAAACCCTGGGAAAGGATTCTGGAAAGGAAAAGGAATTGTGGGAGTTTGAACTGAAAATAACTGAACTGACTTGTTCTTGGATTTACGCCAAGCTGAAAGGAGGTTTTGTTTCTCTCTGAATTTCCACCAAGCTGAGGGAGGGATTTGCTCTGAGAGATTTTCCCTGGATAGTCAAGATTTTGTGGAGAAATCATTGACTTCTAGGTAGAGAATTTATTTGGAGGAAACCAATTTTCCTGAGTCCAAAGATCATCTGCTAGTAGTTCATCTGCCAGAAATCCTCTTGGGCTAAGGTAATCCAAAAATGTTTCATTTAGATTTGATGTTACTTAGTGCAGCCAAACTAAGGGTTTTTCCTTTTCTTTTGTTGATCACTAGTGGGAAGATTAGGATAAAGTCAGATAGTGTTAGGGATTTCTTAGGTAAAACAGGGAACTGTAAGCAGGGCCTATAGAAGAAATAGAAGCTCTCCTTACTCAGGTGACTTAAAAGTTGGGTGGAGTTTGTTTCAAGAGCACTAGGGTCCTACCTACCCGTTTCCCTTATTCCTTTTTTTATGAAATAAACTTTATTTTCCATAAGCTAATAGTTTTGTGCTTAACTGGCCATTGAGAGTTCCTAGGTGGGTTGTATCATCTAACATCCCTCTAGGACAGCTCCCCATTACACTGGTATGTTTGCAATGATGCCCTCAAACATCCATGCTTTGTCCTTGAAGATACTGACAACTGAAATCTATGGTGCAGTACATGAAGTACATCACCCCTTGGCTATGGGTTCTATGGAGAAGCAGCTAAAGTTCTCTCAGTTCCAGAAGATCAAAATGGAATTTGAACTCTAGGCAGAAGAGATGATGAATGACATCACTGATAATTCCATAGGGGACTACAAAGATTAGAAGAAGAAATTGTGGAAGGCCAAGGAAGATCTGGGATTGGGGTCCTAGGATAGACCTTCTTTCCTCCCTCCATCCCTCACCTCCTTTTCTCTGCTCTCTCCTATCTCAGTGACACCATTGTGTCCCAAGTGCTAGATGAACTGGGACTGATCCTGATGGTAAAACTTGGCAATCTCCCTTCCACTAGAGGCTCCCATTCTGTGGCAATCAAGTATTAAAATACTGTAGCCCTGGTTGATGTTGATGTCAACTTGGAAGAACAGCTTCTCCTCCTGGCGCCGCTGCTGCTCCAGCTCGGCGGCCTCCAGGGCCCACTTGGGGCCGCCCCAGCGCTCCGGGCCCGCAGCTGCATCGGGGCCCGCGCGGCCTGGCCCGGGAGGCAGAGGCATGGCCGGGCCCGGGCCGGGGGGCTCCCCTCCGCCGTCCAATACAATTCTAAAGAATACATGATGCTATCAACCTTTAGAGAAAGAATTCATGGAGGCTTAGTGTAGACACAAGTATATTTTTATTTTTTATTATTATTTTTTATTTTATTTTTTAAACCTTTAACTTCTGTGTATTGGCTTATAGGTGGAAGAGTGGTAAGGTTGGGCAATGGGGGTTAAGTGACTTTCCCAGGGTCACACAGCTGGGAAGTGTCTGAGGCCAGATTTGAACCTAGGACCTCCCATCTCTAGGCCTGACTCTCAATCCACTGAGCTACCCAGCTGCCCCCTAGAAGTATATTTTTAAAAAGAAGTCTGTAATTTTTTTTACAACATGACCAATATGCAAATATATTTTGTATGATTGTCCACATATAAGCTATATCAAATTGCTTGCTTTCTCAATGGTGGGTGGCCAGTGGGGCTGGGGGGAGTGTAAGGAGGGAAAGAGATAATTTGGAATTCAATTTTTTTTAAATGCTAAAAATTTTTGCATATAAATGGAAAAAATAAAATAGTTGAAAAAATCTCTAAACAAACAAGTCTTTTAAAAAGTAGGATTATAAATTTATAGTTGGAAGTGACCTCATCAGTCATTTCGTTCAACATTTCATTTTTTTACCTAAAACTCATATTCTGTTATACCTTAGTATCAATTCTGAGACAGAAGAGCAGCAGGAACTAGGCAATAAGGCTTAATTGACTTGCCAAGTGTCACATTGCTCACCAGGCCAGATTTGAATGTAGATCTTCCTGACTCTAGGGTTGGTACTCTATCCATTGTTCTGCCCAACTATCCCCCAGAACTTCAATTTGCAAATGAAGAAACTGAGGCCCAAGGAGATTAAAGTGACCAGCCTGAAGACCCAAAGGTATTTAAGCATCTTAGGTAAGATGTGAATCTAGGTTCTGATTTTAAAGTCTTTTCTCCTTGTACTTTACAAGGGCATATTATTAAGAATTCTGACTCAAGGCTTAGAGGTCCTGGGTTCAAACTTGTCAGCCCCTTTTTGTTTACTAGCTGTGTAACATTGAGGAATGGTCTTGAGAATCCTGAATGCTCAGTTTTTCACTCTAAAATAGGATACCTCAATGATTTTGAATGCCCTTTCCAGATCTAGACCTATGAATCATCTCATCTTAAATACTTATTTGCTATGTGCCCTCAGGCAAGTTATTTAACTTCTCTTCCTTGGTTTCTTGATCTGTAAAAATTGGGATATAAAAGGCATCTATATCACAAGTGTTTCTTGAGGTTCAAATGAGTTCATATTTGTAAAGCACCTGGCAAAATTTAAAGTGTTTTATATAATGCTAGAGAGGATAAAATATGCTAATAATTATAAATTATTAAAATGTATATTACAATTTTTAAAAATGCTTACATAGCACCTGAAATAGTAGGTACTATGTGTCTACTATTATTATCATAAAATATAACAAAATAATACAAAGTATCATTATTAGCATTTTGTTATTACTGGAGCACAATCTTTAGAGATGGGCCTGATAATTTGAGAAAAAACAAAACAAACAAAAAACGTGTGAATCTAGGAAACTTTCTAAAATAAGGACTTATTTTTCCTATTTCCACAGTCTAATTATGATGGAATAGCTAATAAATGTAATCAATTTTGTTCTTGTTTCATAACTTTTTTACCACAGTGGTTGTAGCTGTCTTCATTATCTACAATATACTAATACCACAGTCAAAATAGGCTGGTTGGTAATATCATTAAAGTTAAAAAGGGCCCTGGCTACTTACAACCCTGCAAAACCTTTCCATTCCCTGCACTATGGGCTCAGCTTGTAGCAAAAGGACATTAAACATTAGATACAACAGTCAAATACCAGTACTGATATTGCTTATTAATTATATTCAAGTTGCATGATCAGCTTGGTCTGGGTTCTATACTATGGATGAAGGGGATAGTTCCAAGCAGATGCTCTTGTGGAGCAATCTTGTTAATTTTGTTAAAGTGATCACAGAATCTCTGACTCCTCAATTCTTACTGTACAACAATGCTGGAAAGAATAAACAAAAAATAATTCAGAAATGTGACTTATATTTTCATTTTAATATATGTTTCATTTTCAATTTGAATAGCCATTTCAGCTTCATAACAGAATTCTTCATATTGTATACCTTTCAATCCCCCTTCAAGATAATGAGATTGTAATTTTCCATTGTCTTTCACCCTTTTCTTTTCTCTTTGGACAGCTCGTTAGGATATTAATTTTCTGTCTAAAATCAGCTAAGTTCTACATTGTATTTGTTCAAATTTTTCTTCATTTAAGCTTCTAACTGTTGCTTCAAGTCAAGTCCCGCCAACTGCACTACACACCCTTTCACAACTGTAGGGAATATTTTAAAGTTTTCTATTGTTTTCAAAATGACAGCAAGTTAGTCTGGTGGTGTGATACATTAAATGTATTCTCTATACTTTTTTTCATCTTATTTTTGTATCCTAAGTAATGAGGTCTGGCCCAGTATAAAATACATATTAAATGTTTAAGTTAATGAAAGAACAGACTTGGAGTCCTGAGCCCTAGAGAGGTTAGGTGTCTGTCTCAACCATTAGAGAGATTCATAGCTAATGTTAATGACAGATGAATTTATGAAGTAAATGTCTTATATCTATAACATAATTCAACCTTCACCCAAACACTTTAGCACAGCTATCGTTGTTCCAATTTTATAGGTAATGTAACTGAATGGTTGAAAGGAAAAGTGATTCACCATTGCTCACAAGTACACTTAGGTACAAATGAAAGGCTCAAACCCATGTATTTTACATTAAGATGTAGGGCAATTTCCATTATTCCATGTAGCCCCACCTCCATCACCTCCTTATATCATATGCTACTAATTTTCTGTGTTTGTATTAAACAAATTTGAGAGGTTAGTTATCCTATTGGTCTTCTTCTGTAAAATGAGAATCATTGGGAAGTATCTCTGGACTGGGAATCTGAACACATACATACATATATACAAACATGTATGTATGGCAAGCACACATATTAATCTTCCTTCATTTTAAAGAGGTCTAATGACATTGTGGTGTGATATCTTGACTTTTATGCCTGAATTAGATATGCGTGAGGCAGGGTTGAATAAAGTCTTCAGCTTCACTTTACCAAAGTTAACCAAGTCCAGGGGCAAGACAAAAGTCAAGATGACTGGTGATGGCCAGGACATAGGGGATGACCTTGGTATATTCAATATCTGAGTAAGCTGGCTTCAGCTACCTTCTTGGCCATTAAAACAAAAGCAAATTATTTTCATCTACCCATTTGACTGGGGGAAATATTCACCTGTTTGGACCTAATACAATGGGGAAAACTTTTAATACAAAAGGATATTTCATATTTGCTTAGCCCCATTTAACTGAGATTATCATTTACCTTAGGGTCCATTGTTCAGCCTGAGACTAGGTAAATCTGAAACTTCCCTCAGGCCAAACTCTCACAGGAACAGAACTTGGGGTCTCCACTTACAAGATAACTGTAAACTTGGGGTTCATCAGATCATAATGGGCTAAAAGTTTGGGGGGGTTTAGATTCCACATTAACACTATTTAAAGCTCCCTGTTTCTGATAGGGATAAGACACAAATGGAGGTGGAAGTTTTTGATGGGTCCATTTGGGAGCTGTGAAAGAAAATGTTATATGTAGCCAATGGATAGAAGATTTTATGAATGGGAGAAGGTAGCATTAACATTAAGGGATAGGTCAAGATGGCCTCTTAGATGCAGCAAAAGTCCAGACCTCTCTGAAAGCTGTTCCACACCAATCAAAAACAGAGTGCTTCAAGGGGACAGAAAATGAAATCTAACAACAGGACAGAGCTGGGGGATACTCCTGCTGGATTCAACATAAAAAGTTTAAAAAAAAAGCCTTAATTATTGAGTTTTAGGAAAAGGAAGAAGGAATGTCTCAGGACCCTTCCCCCCACTTTCTATGCTGAGTCTTCAGTGGTCATTGGAATCTCAGGGTGGGCAAGGGCTCTAGCCCAGAGGGAGTGCCTTGCTGGCACAGCTCTGCCAGTCTCAGGGACCTGACCACAGTCAGTAGGGAGGCAGCTGGAGGAAAATCCAGGGCAGTCTAGTGGTAACCAAAACTCTCCATCTTGGCACCCTAGTGCCTCTTATTCTCCAAGTTTTAGCCTCAGGACACATCCAGCTCCACAGATAAGCTCTACCCTGGCTTAATCTTATCAACAGGGCAGATAAAAAGCCTCCTGAGGGCAGGGAAGCTCAATCTCCAACACCTCTCCCCCACTGACTTCAATAAGAGCCTTGCTGACTAAGTTCACGGGGAAAAGGCTGCAACCACTACAGAATACCTTGTAACAGGGTTGGAAATACAGCTCCCTTAAAATCCACACCTTCAGTTACGCCTTTAGCTCTGCTGCTAGCTGTGGAAGATCTGACCTCAGGGCTCATTAATACTCCATCAGTTAAGGCTCATTAATACTCCATCAGCCTAATCTAGTCAGTCAGCAGAGCAGAGAAGAAGAAAGCCCTTTCAGGACAGAGTAGCCCAAACCCACAGATTCAGCAAATAAACAGAGCATCAAGATTACAGCCAATGACAGGGGGTAAAGAAGGAAAACATATAAGTAAACAACCAGGTAATGAACAAAGAAAAAATGGAAGAGAGGAGGATCAAGGAACATCAAGCAAAAACTAAGGACCTCTAGATAACTGGACACAGGCTTTGGAAAAATTCAAAATGCAATTAAAAAAACAATTAAGAGAGGCTGAAGGCAATTTGGAAAAGAACTTAAAAAGCAAAATAAGTGATCTGGAAACAGAGGCACATGAGCAAGAAAATAGTGTCTTAAAAGCCAGAACTGATCAAGTTGAAAACAAATCAAAGAAGGTGAAAGATAACCTACAAAAAAAGGCAGAACAGAAAAAGGACAACCAAAAAGCTAGGGATGAAATTCAGTCCTTAAAAATTAGAATCCAACAACTAGAAGCAAATGACTTCACAAGGTAGCAAGAGTCTATAAAACAAAATAAAAAGAATGAAAAAAATAAAGAAAATATGAAATGCCTCATTTATAAAACTACCGATCTGGCAAATAGATCCAGGAGATACAATTTAAGAATTATAGGACTGCCAGAAGATCATACCAAAAGCAAAAGCCTGGGACATCATTCTATAGTAAATTATACAAGAAAACTGTCCTGAAATTCTCAAGCCAGAGGGAAAAGTGGAGATTGAAAGAATCCACCGACTACCTCCTTCATTTAATTCTCAATTGACAATGCCTAGGAATGTTAGAGCCAATTTCAAGAACTACAAGACCAAGGAAAAGATACTCCAAGCTGCAAAGAAGCCATTCAGATATCATGGAACCACAGTTAGGATAACACAGGACATGGCTGCATCCACACTGAAGGAGGACATGGAATATGATATTCCAGAAACCAAGGTAGCTGGGTGTATTACAAAGAATCAACTACCAGGCAAATTATATTCGTGCCGGGGAAAGTATGATCATTTAATAAAATAGAAGACTTCTAAGCATTCCTAAAGAAAAGACCTGACTTAAACAGAAAATTTGATGCCCAAAAACAGAACCCAAGAGAATCACAAAAAGGTAATTACAAAAAGGGAAGGAAAAAAAAAAGTTTTTTAAGGGACCCAATAATATCAAATGATTTGTATTCCTATAAGTAAAGATGCTATTGTTAACTCTCAAAAATTATTATTATCATCAGGGTAGGTAGAAGAAGTATAATTAAGATGGAACAGTGACACACTATATAGGATGAAATGTCAAATACATATATATATATATATAGCTAGGGGTAAAAAAGAGGATAATACTAATAGAAATGGGAAAAGAGACAAAATGGGGTAAACACACAGATAATTATCATAAATGTGAATATGAAAAGAACTCACTAATAAAAAGGAAGCAGAGAGCAGAATGGATTAAAAACCAGAATCCAATTATATGTTGTCTACAAGAAACACCCTTGAGGTAGGTAGACATACACAGGATAAAGTTAAGAGAATGGAGCAGAATTTACTGGGCTGGGCTGCCACTGAGATAAAGAAATCAGAGGTAGCAATTATGATCTCAGACAAAGCTAAAGCAAAAATAGATCTCAGTAAAAGAGATAAGGAAGATAATTACATCTTGATAAAAAGCAAATACATGTACCAAATAGTACAGCAGTCAAATTTCCAATGGATAAATTAAATGAGCTTAAGTAGGAATTAGATAGTTAAACCATACTAATGGGGGACTTTAATCTTCCTCTAGCAGAACTAGATAAATTGAACCAAAAATAAACAAGAAGGAAATAAGGGAAATAAATAAAACATTAGAAAAATTAAGGCTATTAGATATTTGAAGAAAAATTAATAGAGATAAAAAGGAATATACCTTCTTGTCAGTAGTGCACGGCACATATACAAAGACTGATCATGTTCTAGCCCATAAAAACAAACATTTTGCACAAATTTAGGAAAGCAGAAATAATAAGTGCATTTTTTCAGATCATGATGAAATAAAAACCATAATCAATGAGGGCTTGTAAAAAGGCAAATTTAAAACTAACTGAAAACTAAATAATCTAATTCTTCAAAACTGGTTGGTCAAAGAACAAATGATAGAAACTATTACTGATTTCAATGAAGAGAATGACAATGAGGAAACAACTTATCAAAATCTATGGGATGCAGTCAAAGCAATAATCAAGGGAAAATTTATATCCCTGAGTGCATATATCAACAAATTAGAGAGGGAAGAGGTCCATTAATTGAGCATGCAAATTTAAAAAAGTAGAAAGAGAACACATTAAGAATCCCAAGATAAACACTAAGTTGGAAATCATAAAAATCAGAAGGAAAAATTAATAAAATTGAAAGCAAAAGTATTATTGAACTAATAAATAAGACGAGAAGCTGGTACTTAAAAAAAAACAAAGTAGATAAAGTACTTGGTAATATAATAAAAAAAGAAAGAAGAAATCCAAATCAACAGTGTCAAAGATGAAAAGGGGGAATTAAGAAAATTATTAAGAACTATTTTCTCAATTATGTGGCAATAAATATGACTATCTAGGTCACAAAACTGTACTATAAAGCAGTGGTCATCAAAACAATAAGTATTAAGAGACAGAAGGGAAAATCAGTGGAATAGAGTTGGGGTAAATGCCTTCAGCAAGATAATGCATGATAATCCCAAAGATCTCAGCTTTTTGGACAAAAACCCACTATCTGACAAAAACTGCTGAGAAAATTGTGAAACAATATGGGAGAGATTAGGTTTAATCAATGTCTCTCACCCTACACCAAGATAAATTCAGAATAGGTGAATGACTTGAAATTAAAACAAGGAAGCTATAAGTAAATTAGGTGAACAAAGAATAGTATCCTTGTCAGATCTATAGAAAAGGAAATATTTTAAGACCAAGCAAGAAATAGAGCATATTACAAAATGTAAAATGAATAATTTTGATTACATTTTGTAAAAACAAAACCAATGCAACCAAAATTAGAAGGGAAGCAACAGATTGGGGAAAATCTTTATAAAGACCTCTGACAAAGGTGTAAACTCAAATTTACATGGAATTAAATCAATTGTACAGAAAATCAAACCATCCCCCAATTGATAAATTGGCAAGGGACATTAATAGGCAGTTTTCAGATAAAGAAATCAAAACTATCAATAAGCAAATGAAAAAGCTTTCTAAATATCTAATAATTAGAGAAATGCAAATCAAAACAACGCTGAAGTACAATCTCACACTCAGAAGATTGGCTAATATGACAGCAAAGGAAAGTAATAAATGTTTAAGGGGATGTGGCAAAATTGAGACACTAATGCATTGCTGGTGGAGTTGTGAATTGATCCATCCATTCTGGATGACAATTTGGATCTATGCCGAAAGAGAGCTAAAAGATTGCCTGCCCTTTGATTCAGCCATACCACTGCTGGGTTTATACCCCAAAAAGATCATAAGGAAAAAGACTTGCACAAAAATATTTATAGCTTCACTCTTTGTGGTGGCAAAAAATTGGAAAATGAGGGGATGCCTTTCAATTAGGGAATGGCTGAACAGATTGTGGTATCTGTTGGTGATGGATTGCTATTGTGCTTAAAGGAATAAGGAACTGGCGGAATTCCATATGGACTGGATTGACCTCCAGGAAGTGATACAGCGTGAAAGAAGCAGAAGCAGGAGAACTTTGTACACAGAGACTGATACACTGTGACACAATCAAACATAATGGACTTCTCTACTAGCAGCAATGCAAGGATCCAAAATACTTCTGAGGAACTTGTGTTAAAGAATGCTATCTACATTCAGAACAATAAGGGTGGGAGTAGAAATACAGAAGAAAAACTGTTTGATCACATGGGTTGATGGGGATATGATTGGGGATGGAGATTCTAAACAATCACACTATTGTAAGTATTAATAATATTGAAATAGGTCTTGATCAACGATACTTGTAAAACTCAGTGGAACTGTTCATTGGCTATGGGAGGGGTGAGAGGAGGGGAGGGAAAGAACATGAATCATGTAACCATGGAAAAATATTCCAAGTTAATTAAATAAATAAACAATAAAAATTAAGGGATAGACAGTAATTTATTAGGTAAAGAAGTGGAGAGAGGATATTACACATGTAGGTGACAGTAATTGGTATGACAGAGAATAGACTAGTTCAGCTGAAGTATGAAGGAGAGGAGCAATATGAGATGTTTCGAACAGTATAGTATATTCACACTCAACTATGGAGTGCCTTACTATAATTTCTTTTTTGTTATGAACACACATGTGTATGTACACATGCATGCATATGCATGTATGCATAGATAATATGAATATATATTATATACATTTTATATAGATGTGACATATTTATATCATTTCTACATATACACACATGTAAACATCTCTTTTGTGGGATGCTACTGAGAGCTTTTAAAAATATAAGCAAAAGCATACTATAGCTTTGTAAGAAAGATGCTTCCATATTTTATAGAAAGAATGGCAAAGAGTCCAAGGAGGAAGACCTTTTCAGAAGTTATAGTAACAGCCTAGGAAAGAAGTAATAAAGTCCTGCAGTAGAGTGGTAATTTTCTGAATAGAGAGCTTAATTAGTAAGGTCAACTCAAGGCTCCCTTTGCTATGCATTAGAATGAATGAAACATCTCTGAAAATTTACCTCAATTACCCAGTTTCTGGATGGCTCAGGCCTTTAAAAGACACTTAAAGCTTCACGTTGCTGTTAAAGGCAGGATGGTTCTTTCAGGGGCACTGCATCAAGGATCCTCTGGTATGCTCCTTTTTGCCATGATTATTTTGATTATCTATGAATGTCTGGCCATTTATTTCTGTATGTATAACTGGGATAGGACAGCACTTTAGCCATTAGCTCATCTCGACTGCAGAGACCCAGAGGACAAGGTTTTCTGAGAATATCAGCAAAGGTCACTGGGCCCTTGCTATTCTCCCACAAATATGTGACACTTTGCAAATATGGGGTAATGACAATGAGGCTGTAGAATGACCAAGGCTGTAGACTTGGGGTTAACTTTCCACAACATTGGCTGACCAGCAGGACTGCATACAATGGGCCACAGAGTCAATAAAACTTCCAATAATGCAATGTACAGGAGAAGGAAACTGATATTTAGCTTGCTAGTCCTTTGCCCTGATCAAACTACATTTGGAGGATTCTGTTTAGTTCTTGGAGTTTCCCATTTTGGGAAAAGCACTGATTGACAAGCTGCAGTATGAACAAAGGAATGTGACCAGAAGGCTGCAGGGACTAAAGATAATGCTTTTTGAGATTCAGTTGTAGGAACTGGGATTATTTATATTGCAGAAGTGATGTCTTAGGGGGGGCATGAAAGTCAAGTAATGGAATGACTGTTATGTGAAAGAGGGAGTCTTGTTCTGCTTGGGTCCAGAAGATAGAATAGAGAGTAATAAACAAAAATTTCACAGAGACAAATTCAGAGCTTAATGTAAGGAAAAGCTTCCTGATAATTCCTTTTAGTTCTCTCCAGGCTATACTCCAGATCTACTCTAATAAGCCCTAATTCTTTATCCTGAAACCTGGAATAATTATATTGAAACTACCTTTCCCCTTGCAGTTTCTTCTGATGGGAATAGCTTCTCTCAAAATTTCATTTAAGAAGAACCTTTTTGGGGCAGCTAGGTAACACAGTAAATAGAGTTCCAAGCCAGGAGTCTGGAGATCTGAGTAAAAAATTAACCTCAGATACTTCCTAGTCGCGTAACCCTGGCAAATCACTGGACCCCAGTTGCCTAACCCTTGCCAATCTGTCTTGCAATTGGTACTGACAGAAGGTAAAAGTTTTTCATTTGCTTAAATAAGCATCTTCAGGTCCTCCAGGCTAAACTACAAACTTCCTTTCTCCTATGCCCCCAAATCAAGTATATTTCCCTCTTCTGTCCCCTTTTCAGATTTCTTTTATGTGTTGTCTTCCTCCAATAGAATGCAAACTCCCAAAGACAAGGATTGCCTTCCTTCCTTCCTTCTCTGTCTCTGTCTCTCTTTCTGTCTTTTTTCTCTTCTCTTCTCTTCTCTTCTCTTCTCTTCTCTTCTCTTCTCTCTCTTCTCTTCTCTCCTTTTCCTTTATTTTCTTCCCTTCTTTCTCTTTTCCTTATCTTCTGTCTTAGAAACAATACTAAGTGTTGGTTCCAAGAAAGAACAGTGGTAAGGGTTAAGCAGTTAGAATTAACTGACTTGTCCAAGATCACACAGCTAGGAAATTTGAGGTCAGATATGAACTCAGCATCTCCCATCCCTGGGGTTGACTATCCACTGAGCCACCTAGTTGAGTCTGTCTTTCTATTTGTATTCATATTCCCTTCCTTTCTCACAATGCTTGGCAAATAGTAAGCACTTAATAAGTGATTGCTGACTGACTGAAAATTAAAGATATTCTAATGTGAAATGAGTAGTTTTGAGTGTTGATTGTTATTGGAAGTTTTCAAGTGGAGATCTGATATTTAGATGTCAAGTGATGAAGTAAATTGTATTTTAAGTTAAATATAGAATAGTCGACACTAAAAATGATGGCTTTATGTATTGTTTTATTGATTTTCCATACTTAACAAAATGATTAGGAAAATATAAATAATACAAAGTAAACTTAAAAGTGTATCCTATGTATCTCCCACCCTACCTCCCAGGCCTGCAGTCCTAGCCTACATTATTTTTGAGGTTCCTTCTTACTTTAAGATTATATGAAATAATTAATTATTGGAAAATTCAACTGGTCCCCTCTTTAATGGAGTGGTGCCAGGGTTGTGTAATACACATATTAATTTATCATTAAACTTAGAGATAAGCATTTTTAAAGATCTCTTGTCAGACATTGTTTTAGGCACTAAAGATACAAATGAAATAAAACTTTCGTACTCTTAATTCTCACTCCTACAATCCACTTATAGGGCATGTTTTGGATGGGTTAATATTAGAAAAAAAAGGTGTTAAATGCTTTCTATAAGGGAAAAAAGTCTCCAGAAATCGTACAAAAATGGCATTTCTTCTATAGTCTGTGACCATGGGAATTAATTTAAATTTGCAGTTAAATATATCACCTTGCTATAACTGACTGGGTATTATAACCAATGTGAGGGTAGAGAACTCTTTTAAATAGTGTTTTTGGCCAACCACGTGGGAAGACAGACCCTAAAATTTTTCGATAGCCTGAGAAGCCATGAAGCTCTGGGACCCGGAGTCTCAGAAAAGATCTTTTTCCTCGCCCAATCCTCTCCCTATTTTCCCCAGCCTCAAGGCTGTTTTACAGGGAAGAGGGACAATGGTTTTAATTGATGCTGGGCTGCGAATTCTTTTGCCCAGTGCCTGGGGCCTGGTGGCCCCTACAGACAGTGATCTAATGCTGGGTTTCCTGCTGCCTGATCTCCACCACTTTGACACGCTGCTTCTGCTGACCCTGTCTGCTGCTGACTCCTGAGTCTACCACACTGCCCTGACTTGCCTCGATCTTCAGAGACTGCTGCAGCCTCTGCTGCTAAGGACTTGTAAGGTATTACCCCTGCTCTCTTGTTAAGGACTCTTAACCTGAAATATGCTTTACTCCATTCTTGCCCTCCATGGGGCACCCCCGCCCACAATCTCTACATGTGGGATTTTCTAAAAACTGACCTAAGCTTTTCTTTAGCCCCTACCCTTATGTTTAGAGCAGAGACTGATTATAAGGACCTTGAATTTGAACTTTGAATTAGACCAGAGGTGGATTTTAAAACCTCAGAACTGAATGGGTTTTATTTCTGTTTTAAAGAGATTCTGTATCTTACTGTAATTTGCTGATTGGTTTTGGGAATTAATTTGTCATTTTTTGTTGATTTTCCTGTTACACTGAATCATTTTAAGCTAATGAAGTTTCTGTTTATGATTTTATTGTAACTACTAAATAATGAAAAAAAATCTATTAAAACTGGTAGAAGAGGTTTTTTGATGGTATAGCTTTTTATCTGGTACTCATATTTGTATTTCCTAATTTATTTCAAGTTTCAATTTTACTGTATCAAAACAATGCTGTTCTCATACCATTTGAACATCTTACACATTTTTAAATTTGTAAATTGCCTTAATTGTGTACAACCTTGGAGGTTTTGATGCCTTGAGACTTAAATTGTAATGTTGTGAGAGGTCTTTTAAAAATTTACTTTAGATCCTAGTCCCTTCTACATAAATGATAAGGTTTTTATGTATTTATTTAATGACTTGTTGTCTTAAAGGATAAGCTTTTATATATTTTATTGTGAAGAATTGTTGTCTTAATTTTTTTAACAGGAAGCCAAGAGAGCTCCTGTATGGTGATGTTAGTCTCTATGTTTTAGCCTGCTTTTATCAGAAGGATCTAGAATTCCTGAAGATAATTTAGACCAGAAGGTTTTTTAATATCAGATTTTGCTATGGAGGCAGTAACAGAGTTTGTTGAGAAAATATCTTAGCCAAGATTTGAAATTTGTAACAAGTATATGATTTTTTTTACATCATAGCAAGTGATTATAATAATGTGTTATTAGAAGTTATGGTACTCTATTTGAATGTGCATTGTGAATCTGCTATTTTGTAAAACCCATTTACACTCACAGAAAATGAATCTCATTTTTGTGTAAAAAAACCCTTCACTAGTTCTAAGCTCTCTCTCTCTCTCTCTCTCTCTCTCTATATATATATATATATATATATATATATATTTGATTTTTAAAACATTTTTTTTAATTAGAG